>NC_090894.1:9787154-9819654 GCF_036669925.1 Montipora capricornis
TCTAGTGAAAGAAAAAATGTTGACACTGGTCAACCTGACGGCCACACAATCCCAACATGTTGCGCTCAACAATGTTTGTTGTGCCGATACGTTTTTGTGCAGCTTGGAGAACCCTGCAGAATAACAAAGCTACTCACCAAATGCACGTACGGTATGATTCGATAAAAATTCACAATGACAGACATCACTATCAACATCAGAAATTTAGGGTTCTTCCAAACAGAAAAATCCCAGCATAATTTTTTGGAGTTGTCCAAGTCTTGAGTTGAAGAAGAAGAAGAAAAAGACCTCGTGGCTTGAGTGTGGCCTTTATGAAAGCAACCAGTAAAAGATGCAAGGACCAAAACGCCTGCCATTATAAGGAATGTATTTCTCCAGTCAAACGCATTTACTAAAGCTTGTAATGTGGGACCAAGAATCATTGTTCCAAGTCCTTGACCTGCAGTGACAATCCCCAGGGCAACCGATCGCCTTCTGGTGAAGTGTTGCGTGACAGTCAAGGGTGCGGCAATGTAAACAAATGAGAAGCCTACTCCGAAGGGGACACTGAAGGCAATGGTGAGGACCAACACACCTGGAGCGAGAGAACCAAGTGCAAGACCAGCTGCACAGGAAAGGCATCCCAGAATTATGGCGACACGGCATCCGAAACGGTTTACAAATACACCCATAAGAGGACCCAAGGACATAGCTACTGCCACGGTTATGGAACTCACCCAGGCTATTGGCAACAAAAAGGAAAAACACTTGAAGTTAAAATAGCCCCCACATGTAATTGGAGACGTTAATAACCCCCCCCCCCCCCCCCCCCCACACACACACACACACACACACCCCGAGTATATATTGGCCATCTTAAGACAACTCTTTTTCTTTCCATGGGATTAGGAATTTGCTAAACGTTCTAGCCCATGAAATGACGATTGTCCCGAATTGTTCATTTGCTTTGAATTCACTATTCCCGTGAATTTAGAAGATTGTGTTCTAGGACTTGTGGTAGTAGAGAAAATAGGGAAATAAAAAAATCATGTCCTTGGATTGCATTTGAACGCGGAGTTTCGACTTAAGTTTATAGACCGTATTCATAAATGGCGGTCAAGAAATTATTCTTTTGTGTTTTGTGCTTATCATAATCACTAGCCTCGCTTTGGAAAAAAATTCTTTTCAATTTTGCTCGTGTTTATGAGGCTAGTTAGGATGATTAGCATAAAGACAGAAGAATAATTACTTAGCCGCCATTTATGAATACGGTCTATAGGAACCGCTTCTTTCCGCTTTACCACTAAAGAGATCAAGACACCGCGTTTCTCAAAAAAAAAAGAAAGAAAAATAGTTACTTAAGTCTACCATAGAATATCGCTGCTGAAGAGTAATTAGGTGTAAGCTAGATTAACTAATAATTTAGGCCAATGCTTTGATTTTAAAATGTTCAGCATTGTCGTGAAGTTTGGAGACCGACCGTTTGTCGTGTTTAATGTTATTTGTTGGTGAGTGATAATACAGCATTATCTAATAGTGTTTAAAATCTTGTTCATGAGCAGCTAGCTATTCAAGGCTACCAATGGTCTAATAGACATTGACAGTGACATTCTACCGATTCCTCGGAAGACCACTAGAGTAACAAGGTCCAAGGTCATGCATAACAATGACATTACCACTTATACTACAAAGAAATGCAGAACTGTAACCTATTAACGCTCTTTCTTCATCCGCACCAGCAGGATTTGGAACTCTCTACCTTCTTCTATTTGAGTCAACTCCCTTTTGCTGAAGTCCTTCAAAGTCAAACTTTTTCAATTTTACATGAACGCTCTCCTGAATCTGTACGATCCTGTCATTCCTCGAACCTGGAAATCTGTCTGCCTGAAGTGCAACATGGCTCTACCACTTACATTATATTTTTCAATTTTTGTTTGGGACTACAGTAAATGGTTTCGCTGTTGTGGCCTCCCTGTCCATACTTGCTTTCTTTTTCTGTTTATACAATATGGGCGAAGGTAAATAAAACAAAACAGCGTTAACCATGAACATTCCCAGCCGAGTCATATGGCCACACACTTGGGTTATTTTTTCAAACAAATGTGACCATTTCCCACAATCCAAGCTTTCAGTCTTCTAAATTCACGATGATAGTGGATTCAAAGCAAATTAACAAATCAGGATAATCGCGAATTCAAGGGCGAGAACTGGTTGGAATTTTACGGTCTTTTTGGTCAATTTGCATGGAAACAAAAGAATACTAAAATGGCGGCCATTATTTCTGTGATTTTTTAAAGGTGGCTCTAAATCCGCTTGACAGAATTTTTTAAGAGTTTCATCGTGGTCTTCTAATCACTTTTCAGCAATAAAAAAGACGGGTCACCGAGTTCGTTTTTGAGATATGAGCAACTAAATCCAAAATACAGGGTGTTTCGGCTAGGCTTTTTCGTTGCCAATATAACTTATTACATCACAACAATGATTACATGTTGTTTGGAAATAATGGGTGTTTTATATGGTACCATAACATTTCGGTTACGTGATAAAATGTTGTAGCATCATTCGATCTAAAGAGAGAGTCTTCCAAGTGTTGAAACCCTTTCGAGCCTCCCTTATAGTGCGACGCACCTCACCGTGGGCAACTAATAAAGTTTTTTACAAATTGCTCGCCAATCAAGAGGTGTGAATTTGATTGACAGCACGACTCCTTGCAAAGTTCGCACAGTTGTAAGTTGGACACCGTTGCATGGGTGGTTGAGTTGACGTATTTACACGTATTGTCAAATGTGAAAGTTTGTTGGGTGGCCACGGTAAGGCGCGTTGCACTGTAAGTCTAAGCGCCCATTTCAAATAGCGCTGATAAACAGTTTTTAAGTTTGAACACCCATTTTAAAGCGGCTAGCTTTCAATAACTGTGTGACTCCCATGTTGTCTCGCATGACTCGCAGCCATGGATCACATGACTCGCATGGCTCGCTGACTCGCACATTGTCCTCACTCAAATGAATCATATATATACAAAGAAATCCAGTTAGCTTTGGAATAACAGAGCATGGAAAAATAAAAAGAAAGCATAAACGAAACCGAAAAAAGCAATAATTGCTTCGTACTCAAGATGCGTGATTCGGCGATGAATGTACATGATAGATCTTCTAAGAAATAGACAACAATCCAACTTTTAAACCATCTTTATCACTTTTTTTTATATCTTA
Source organism: Montipora capricornis (assembly GCF_036669925.1). NCBI lineage: Eukaryota > Metazoa > Cnidaria > Anthozoa > Scleractinia > Acroporidae > Montipora > Montipora capricornis. The sequence continues at coordinate 9,790,346 of NC_090894.1, forward strand.
AAAGCTTAATTGACTTTGCAAAATGATACGATTCTTATGAAAATCGCTGAATGATAGCCGATTGCCGAAATTATTTGCTAAACAAAGTTTAGGCAAAGACCACGGCAACGTAAATGAAAAACGTCACTCCAAAATACACCTTGGCCCTGTCGCAAGTATTTCGCGATTATTCCGTCTTGTTCACCCCGTACAATCCTGTGATCCTGTGAGTGGATGAGAAGGAACGGCTTTAAAGGAAAAACAGAAAATTGTTTACATGCGCAGGTTGTCGTGAAAACCTAAAATTTGGTGATTTCAAGTTGTCTTTTCGTGGAATACGGCAAAGAAATGAACGGAAATTCGTGCTGCACTTGCATCACGAATATTTTTTTTCCTTTTTTAACCAATAATATTCTTGCCGTGGCCATCATATTTGCTTAAACTCCTTATTAATGGCCATTACGTTGTTTATTTCTTTTGATGGACAAGTATATTTATCCCACCTGTCCTTTCTCGGCTTTCGCCAAAATCTTCCATGAGAACTGGGAAAAGTACGCCCAAAGAGAAAATTAATCCAGCAGTGAGAATCATGCATAAGGTTGCACATAAACAAAGAAACCACGACCAAATGCTGTCTTGCTTTAGAGAAGCAACTTTGCCACTAGAGACAGCCATAGGAAACTCAGGATAGGAGACTCAGGAAGTTCTCTATCGATCCGACGAAAACTGATCATTTGCAGAGACCGAACAAACTTTCTTGCATCACGAAATCAAACTGGTCTCCTTCGCAGTCGTTTTTTGCGGTGTCACGATGCGTGATATCGTAAAAAACGGCTGTGAGGAGACTAGGTCTTGAAGTATCAAATACTCTTTTTCTTTGACCATCTCAGTTTTGTTAGCTCACAAACAGCGGTGGCAAACATCAGATAAAAACGCACCATTTAAAATAATATTACTATCCTTTACTTCTGCATACATCTTCAGACGTGACGGTTAATACACAATTGGAGTTTAAATATACAGGATCACTAAGATGGTGTTTACATGACAAAACTCGCACCGGCGCGAGTTTCTCACCGGGGTGCACGTGACTTCTTGATTTCGTACTGCGTTTACAGGATGACTTGGTGAATTCGTATCGTGTTCACATGAAGGGACACCACATATCGATAAAAGACGGGTGTGAGTCCAAATTACAAATATGGCGTCTATCAGGAAAAGTACGCATGCGCTACCCGTTCCAGCCCACCGGGAGGCGGATTTCACACCGGAACGAGTGGTCGTTTCTCGTTTACACGGTACCGTTGCGAGATTTCGCGCCGGAACCAAATTTTCGCTCCAGTACAGCAACCGGGTTGAGCTTGCGCTGGTGTGAGTCGCCCAAGCATGACTTTTTGTGGTGATATCATGTAAAAAAATACAGAGCTGCGAAAGGTATCATTCATGTAAACACCTCCTATTAACAATTGTAACAATAGAGGTGACAAAAACTAACAGAGAGACAGCTTTTCGCTGCGGACATATTCATTTAAGGTCGGCTTTAAATCTTTGATCAACAGTGTCTCCTTCATTTTACAGTGAGTGTCGAATCGCCATGTGGCCACTTAGCTGTGGCCAAATGGCTAAGATTGTATATAGAGCTGCCTGTTGGGACTGCAATGATTTTTGCATCGGATAAAGTAAAAGACGATTGCCTGCCAGAAAAACTGAGCATTTTAAAGCATTAATTAATGGTCATCATTCGTCGGCTCTTGCGGACCATGTTACATCAACTGGTCATAGTTTAAAATGGGATCATTTTGAAATGTTAGCAAAAGGGCGAACCGACACTTACTGCTTGAACGGGATTCAGAGACAGCAGGTCAATCGTTTACTGATTTGCTTTCACCGAGGTGAACGGTTGACTTGTCGTTCTTGACGCCTGTCTAAATTCGTTGGGGGGGGGAGGGGGAGGGGGGGGGGGTAAAAGGTGCGCACCGAGGGCCACAAGTTCATCAGTAACTTAAATAAATTTATCCGTGTGGCCATCGCCGGAGTTTGAGCTTGACAGGGTGGGAATTGAACCCAGTTCCCACGGCCTGCTCCCGTCTGACCTTGTGGCTCAGTCGGTAGAGCGGCGGAGATCTGGCTCGGGGGTCGTTGGTTCAATTCCCACCCTGGTCAGAGTTTTTCTCTGTCCTTGTGTGGGCCCATTTCCATCAGTAGGGCTAACAACACGTAATTTTTTAAGTTGGCATTTTCTGAAGTAAGGCAATTTTGGTAAACTAAGTAATCTAAATTGGCGTTATTTGCCAATGTCAAGAACGTTGGCTGATATAAGCATCTTACTCTCAATTTTTAACCACGGTATGGGACACTTAACGATAAGGAAAACTTTATTCATGAAATCGTGGTTATCAATTTAACACCACGTGAATTGAAACCACTATCGAAAAGAAACTTCACAACTTTTTAAATTTCCACCAGCAGATCTATAGATATTGCTATGAACAGGTATGGATAAAATTATACCATACTTCTACTATTTACAACACCACTAACAGATGTATAGAATTTTCCATGAACAGGTCTGGATGATATATCAACCCATACTTTAAACTTTTTACCACATCACTAGCAGTTTTATAGAAATTTCCATGAACAGGTCTATATAAAATATGGTCCCATACTTCACCTTTTTACCACATCACTACCAGCTTTATGGAAATTTCCATAAACAGGTCTGGATAAAATATGACTCTAAACTTTAACTTTTTATCACATCACTACGAGATTTATAGAAATTTCCATGAACAGCTATGGATAAAAACATCCCATACTTTAACCATTTACAACATCACTAACAGATCTATGGAAATTTCCATGAACAGGTCTGGATAAGCACTAACAGCAATGTGGAAATTTCCATAAACAGGCCTGGATGAAATATGATCCCATATGTAAAATTTTTAACCACATCACTAGTAGATCTATGGAAATTTCCATGAACAGGTCTGGATAAAATATGATCCCATACTTTAGCTTTTTGCCACATCACAAACAGCTTTGTGGAAATTTCCGTAAACAGGCCTGGATAAAATGTGATCCCATATGTAAACTTTTAACCACATCACTAGCAGATCTATGGAAATTTGCATGAACAGGTCTAAATAAAATATGATCCCATACTTAAGCTGTTTGCCACATCACTAACAGGTTTATGGAAATTTCCATAAACAGGCCTGGATAAGATTTGATCCCATATTTAAACTTTTACCCACATCACTAGCAGATTTATGGAAATTTCCATGAACAAGCCTGGATAAAATATGATCCCATATTTTAACTTTTTGCCACATGACTAACAGATTTATGGAAATTTCCATAAACAGGCCTGGATAAAATATGATCCCATATGTAAACTTTTAACCACATCACTAGCAGATCTATTGAAATTTCCATGAACAGGTCTGGATAAAATATGATCCATACTTTAGCGTTTTGCCACATCACTAACAGCTTTATGGAAATTTCCATAAACAGGCATAGATAAGATATGATCCCATATTTAAACTTTTAACCACATCACTAGCAGATCTATGGGAATTTCCATGAACAGGTCTCGATAAAATATGATCCCATACTTAAGCTTTTTGCCACATCACAAACAGCTTTGTGGAAATTTCCATGAACAGGTCTGGATAAAATTTGATCCCATACTTTAGCTTTTTGCCACATGACTAACAGTTTTATGGAAATTTCCATGAACAGGTCTGAATAAAATATGATCCCATACTTTAGCTTTTTGCCACATGACTAACAGTTTTATGGAAATTTCCATGAACAGGTCTGGATAAAATATGATCCCATACTTTAGCTTTTTGCCACATGACTAACAGTTTTATGGAAATTTCCATGAACAGGTCTGGATAAAATATGATCCCATACTTAAGCTGTTTGCCACATCACTAACAGCTTTATGGAAATTTCCATAAACAGGCCTGGATAAGATATGATTCCATATTTAAACTTTTAACCACATCACTTGCAGATCTATGGAAATTTCCATGAACAGGTCTGGATAAAATATGATCCCATACTTAAGCTTTTTGCCACATCACAAACAGCTTTGTGGAAATTTCCATAAACAGGCCTGGATAAGATTTTATCCCATATTTAAACTTTTAACCACATCACTAGCAGACCTATGGAAATTTCCATGAACAGGTCTGGATAAAATATGATCCATACTTAGCTTTTTGCCACATCACTAACACCTTTATGGAAATTTCCATAAACAGGCCTGGACAAGAATTTATCCCATATTTAAACTTTTAACCACATCACTAGCAGATCTATGGAAATTTCCATAACCATGTCTCAATACAATATGATTCGATACTTAAGCTTTTTGCCACACCACAAACAGCTTTATGGAAGTTTCCATAAACAGGCCTGGATAAGATATGATCCCATATTATTTAAACTTTTAACCGAATCACTAGCAGATCTATGGAAATTTCCATAAACACGTCTCAATAAAATATGATCCCATACTTAAGCTTTTTGCCACACCACAAACAGCTTTATGGAAATTTCCATAAACAGGCCTGGATGAGATATATAAGATCCCATATTTAAACTTTTAAACACACCACTAGCAGATCTATGGAAATTTCCATGAACAGGCCTGGATAAAATATGATCCCATATTTTAACTTTTTGTCACATCACTAACAGTTTTATGGAAATTTCCATGAACAGGTCTGGATAAAATATGATCCCATACTTTAGCTTTTTGCCACATCGCTAACAGCTTTATGGAAATTTCCACAAACAGGCCTAGTTGAAATATGATCCCATACGTAAACTTTTTACCACATCACTAGCACATCTATGGAAACTTCCATGAATAGGTCTGGATAAAATATGATCCAGTAGTTAAGCTTTTTACCACATCAGTAACAGCTTCATGTGAATTTCCATGGACAGACCAGCTGGATAAAATTAATGATCGCATACTACTTTAGCTTCTTACTTCATCACTGGCAGATCTACAGAATTACCCTGTTGTTTAAGTGCCACAATAACTATGACCAAAAAATCACTTCCTTTTTTTCTTCAGATTTTGAAAGTGTGATTGCTCAACACTTGACTGGCAAAATGTTAAGGTCTGTTATCCAAAGGCTGTTTACTTTGAGTGAAGTTTTGGATTTCACAGTCTGCCATTACTCACGTTTCAAACTAAACGATTGGCTCTCTGAGGGTTCGATCTAGGGAAAAGTGATGTCATTTACTCACTAGCTTAAAATTTCAGGGTGTAAACAGAAAACATAAGTTTAAAAGTCTGAAAGCCTGAAACTCCTGTGCTGCATATATTAATTCAGCGGCATACACATGCATTGCATTCTTAAACTACATGTATTGAGTCTTTGACATCATTTTCTCCTCAATCTTGCCAGTTCCCTCAAGAAGTTAAAGTTAGTAATGGTGGACAATTAAACAAGAAAATTCCAGTTGAAATACAGTTTAACAGGTGTCTTTTTGAAATCAAGGCTTAAAACTTGGTTTTTGGTCACAGTAGCACTTTAAAGAACATGACCACATGAATAATCTGATCTACATCTAATTTTTTTGTAACTCCTTGTATCTTCTTCTCAAATACTGTGCTGCCTCTTTTTTCAGTTTCCCATTTTCATCAAAGTCAATATCAAAGTATATTACGCTTTCCTTTGGAATCTGGGTGGATGTCCAGCCATGCCAAGGCACCCATTTTGTCTTGTAGCCACCCTTTAGCCACTACACAGTAAAGGAGGTATTGTCAACCTGTTGTACTTCTGCTAGATGGGGAGGCTTGTAGTTTCCATCTAGGTTGACAGCAAACATGCTACCTGGTACTACTTCTTCATAACTATCCACCATCACTACATCTGGTTGTGGTCTTCTGTATACTCCACCATAAACCTAAATGCAAAAAAAGCAAAACGAAGAAATCACACAACAACTTTCTTATACCTCATTCACACCAACAAGACATGCTAAATTAACCTGGATTAAACAAACTGAAAATCAGTCATAGAAAAATGTAAGACCTCCTTTTACATGAGATTTGGGTGAGTTTGAATAAATGCTTTGACCTGTGCTAAATTTGTAGTTGACAGAAATCAGTATACATACATGATTTAAAAGAAAACACTTTGAAAGCATGTTTAACTAAACATCTTCAAAACAGTCATGGTTAAGGTTTGGTGTGAATGGGGCATTAATTTTAATCAAGCAATTGCATCTTTTTACACCTTATGGTTTACCTCTCGTACTGGGGCAACTTGATTTCTGACCATGTCATCGACATCTACTGGAACCCCCTCAGGTTTCTGTCCCAAAAATCCTAGGCCATTGTCACACGACTCAGGTAGTTTTTGTTTATCCCTCAAGTTTCCTTTCCTAGCAAGTATATCTTGCAATGGCCAACTTGCTGCCCTATCTTTCTGACTCCACTTTGCATTCTCAGCTGATGGGAGAGTACTCCACTCTGTTTTGTGGAACAGGGTGTCAGGCAAGTCCTCCCCCATTCTTTGCAACTCCAATAATAGAATATTTATGGTGAGATTTGAATCATAGGGATACTGGAATAGGTCAAAATAGCCCTTCGGTTGTCTGCCATGGTTTAACACACCAGTCAAGTGAGTTCTAAGCTTTCTTGCACTGGCATAGGCATGTGCTGTAACTATGAGGCGTGGAAGGAAAAGCTTTACCTGATCCATGCCATCTTGTGCAATACAAGCATACTCGTGTGGGTACTGTTTTGCCTTCTCCCTGTGGTGGTAGTACAGTTTCCTTTCTCTCCTGTGACAAAATAGATAGAAATACTTAGCTAAATTTATGAAATCATGTGAGGGATGCAAAAATAAGATAATCTAATTTTGGCATCCCTGTGGTGTGTGTTTTGCAAAGAATTGATTGACATAATTTTATACCCTTATAAGGGTATTATGCCAACCAATTCTTTGCAAAAAACACAACAAAGATCAGATATCTATGCAATTGGCTAAAGCAGTTCACATGAACATCAATAATTGACTGTTTGGATGACTGTACTACGACTACCTGTGAATATTAATATTTACCACCCATACATGTACATCTATCCAGCTGGCATGGTTTGAAAAGCATAGTTTATTCAGTCAGGAAAAAAAACAATTATCAACTGTTATCATTACAGGGTTTATGTACATACATGTATCTGTTGAAACACACTGTTACCCTTTGCATGCATTATGGATATCAATAGATATCAGTATCAAATATATTTTCTATAAGAGGTCACAAAATGCAATGACTGTTTGCATAACTTACATTTGCAGGTCATTGTGGAAATCAAACAGTTTGTCCAAGTACTTTCGCACATCCCTGTCTCTTGCTTTTCACTTTTCCTCACACAATATTGTGCAGTAATCACACCTGGTAAAACGGTTAACCTACAATAACAATAATAATTATTAAAATAAGGATATATCAGCAAATCCAAATTACCAAGAAACTGCTAACTCCATTTTGGAAAAAAAAGCATACATTGTAGTCTACATGTACATGTAAACAGCCGACTTAAGTTAATGGCTATTATCGATATCTATGTTGTCTTTCAACCTTAATTTTCATCTTAATTTTTGAACATCTTTCAACAAGTGGGATGTGTGGGGGAGACAACTAAGCCTACTGCATAGTGATGACCTTTCTTGTATTCTAGATCAGTGTTTGACACTAACACTTGCCTGATTGCTCAGGGCAAGCGAAATATATCCATGGGCGAGTAAAACAACTCTAAGACTCGTCAAAAAGGGCAATCAGAATTTTTGGTCAACTAATATTTTGCAGAAGGATTTGATTTGCAACTAAGAAAGTGACTAGTAATATGACATAGTCACCGCAAACATGATAAAAAATATATATATAATTAATAATAATTGTTGTTTCACATGGTTTCATAACATTGCTGTGACATGATAACAGCTAGTTTGTTGTGTCAATCTTTCTCATAACAAGGTCTCTTGATAGTGTTGAAACTGGTTTGAGCCACCTTAAAATTAATGTATGCTTGTCCAAGCAAAACTGTGAAAGCTACTTGAACACTGTGGACACAGCAGAAGTCCTGTTGGTCTGTCAAACCCATTTTACACACATTTTACTCCAAACTGACATTTATACAAGCCTCCTTTGAGTTTTAATGGGCAACAGGTCTTTAGAAGGCGGGCAACCGAAAAAAAAAAAAAAAAACCATGGGCAACCAAAAAAACAAAACTTTAACGGGTTGCCCAAAGGGCAGATTATTAAGAATGTTTACTTAGTGTTGAACATTGTAGATTGTGGATATATTTAACTTATATTTGAAATTTATTTCGTTAATTAATTCAAAAAATAATAATCCAGCTGTAATCCCTATACCACTAACATGAAAGTAAGATCAACAATAGTTCTGAAGTGAATTTAATAGGGAATAGAATTTAAATTTATATGCATCTCTCTCTCCTGTTTGAAATTGGTGAGAGTAAAAGTTGCCTAGCTTGTACTGCCAGTCCTTTAGCTTGATCCTTTTATAAGCATATAATGATTTGATTGCTACACTGTTTACATAACGTATTCTACAAGTCTTAAACTATGGAGTTCCAAATAAATAGAACGGAGCTCTAACATGACAATATCATACCTTGGGTATTTTAACGTGCGCAAACACATCGCTCAGGAGATGGCAGAAAGTGCTATAATGAACGACATCTTCATTGCCATCTTCCAAGTCTGCTTTCATATACCTGTACATTATGGTTTTGTCTAGATAGCTTGGAAGATGCAAGGCACCCGTGTCTGGCATTTTATCACCCACCTTAAAGTTAGAAATAATAGTTAAAAATAATATTTAATAACAACAAAACAATGACAAAATCAGTTAGCCTGAAAAATAGAGCTCTTTCATGGATTTTTAGTCATGCAAACAAACACTTATGAGAGGTTAACATAATGCCCACAGGCTGCATACAATCAACTGAATAACAGTAAATTACAAATGTAGCTACATGCATACACATATTATGGCAATGCTGCTAGGTTTGAATTCTTTAATGTCTTCAAACCAGATTAGCCCTTTTTTCTGGAAGCCTGGACATTCTTAATTATTTGACCTAAGTATAATTGATATGCAACTTGAAAGAAGGCTCATACAGTGTACCATACACTGTGGATGGAAATGATGAATGAAGAATTTGACCCCAACAGTCATACACAGTCAGACACAGTCATACAATGTACTTTTTCAGCAATTGGGAATTCTGGTTAATATAATTTTTTGGTAAGGGTTACCCTTTTAGTGAATGCTTCCATCCAAGTTTCAGCCATCAGCCTCTTGTGTGTTAGGTTCCTGCTCCGGGATTTCTGTGAAGTCCTAATTCCGTCAAGGAAGTTACGAAATGATTTGCTTAAAGCTTTAGCACTCAATCCAATTATCATATGATAAGCAGTGCTGCATACTCTGTATCCACTTAAATAATATGGGATGTGTTGGAGATCACTGAAATTCAAGGAACAATGATTGTATTGGAAAATGTTTGAATCTGAATTTTGTTCATAATTTGTAAAATACAATAACTACATGTATTAAATAGTTTACATGTTTAGTAAAAGCATATACATGAATGTAGTCAAGCTTACCTTTTGAACCTACATGTAGCCCAGTTATAATAATTTATTTTGTAATGTACTCAACTATAAAAAAAGTATATGCAGCAGTCATAGGAAACATGTTATATCAAGATCATACATGATTTGTATATAGAGGGTTTGGATCGACCAAGCAAAAATCACCTAAAATGGAATATTAATTACTCTGTGATTTGATTCAGTATTCTTGTCTATTAAATTTTAAAGTCAATCAGAAAGCAAACTTTAAGATAAACTTAAAAGCATAGCATTCTCAACATTCAATGCAAATTTGATCTGAGAACATGCAATTTAGTTTTGTTTTCTCTTGTCATGCATTCTTCTATATGAGACCACGCAGGACTGAGAGCTATGTATTTAAACTGTGTATACTGTAGGCAATATGAAAACACACCTTTCATTTGGCTTGGCATGCACCCACAAACAATCAAGTAATGTCTGCCTCTTTTGTAGTGAACAGGTACCCTGAACACTTTTCCTTATCATGCACACCTCTGCCAGATCCATGGCCTCCAGACATTTTTCAGTACAACATCCAGCATCTTTAACTACAATAAAACCAGACGAATACATGTAATTCCAATAAGGTTATTCAAAACTGGTTATCCACTGGAAGTTATTAAGTTTGCTTATGCAAAAATTAATGCTGCATTCACATACCGGTAGCTACTAAAACAAAGAATGACATACAATGATCTACAACGATCTACAATGAGCTACTGTAATGACCTACAATGATCTACAATGGCCTACAGTGATCTACAATGAGCTACAATGAGCTACAATGAGGTATATTATAAGCTAAAATTAGCTAAAGACCAACAATGAGCTACAACAAGAGCCCTACAATGGCATACAATGAGCTACAATGACCTAAAGTGATCTACAATAACCTACTGTCAGTGATCTACAATGACCCACAATGAGCTACAATGACCTACTTAAATGGCTTATAAGATTTCAAAGAGAAAGACAAAAGAGGATCAGGGTGAAGAATTTGGTGAGCGGAAAACATCCATTGTGCGTTATCACACAACGCTTTTAGTCCATTGCATGGCAGCCCAAATGACGACAGCAATTTATACGCACATGGCCTGAGAAACGACCGCCGGAAATACGTCTGCGTTCACAGTCTACCTTGAAGGCAGAAACAAACTGTGAAAAGACCCTTGCATGGTTTTCCTTTGTTTTAAAGCTTAAATGAAAATGTGCAAATATCAAGGCTTCGCTTGGCAACGATAAATTAAAAATCTTAATTAGAGCAGGAAAAAATGAAGAAAAGATTATAAATAAAATATATTATTCTTCCCATGATGTTTTCTTTAGTTCAGAGTGCACAATGAAAATTTTCAACTTGCTCAGCAACGAGGTTATGATTGGTTCAAAGCGCAGAGTGGAATGTTTTTAACCTTTCTACTGCAAACATGCTGCAGTGCCCTCAGAGCTGCAAATTACACGTACCTTTTATTTTAGCTCATTACAGGTCATTGTAGGTCATTGTAGGTCATTGTAGATCACTGTATGTCATTTTAGCTCTTTGTAGGTCATTGTAGACCACTGTAGGTCATTGTAGACCATTGTAGGTCATCGTAGTTGCTCATTGTAGGTCATTGTACATGTAGGTCATTCCTTGTTTTAGTAACTATGGCTGCATTCAACACCGATGGAATCTGTACATATCTTTTTACTGAAGAATTTCAAAAAACATATCATAATGGTGTTTGAGCTGTGAACTAAACAAAAACTCCAAAATACGGAGTTGATCTTCCCGACTATGTTTCGAAATTTGGATTGATGGAAGCCAAAACGCAGTTTGGGGCTTAGTGCTGTAAGGTTTAAGATTCCGCAGTAAGGGGGGGTGGCTCTTCACTACCAAACTGTTGCTACATTACAGGACGTTACAAGTCGATAATTTCGATAGTCGATAAAAGTCGATCGTTGTCGATCAAATTCGATACTAATCAATCGACAAATATCGGATGTCGATAAAAGTCGATCACACAATTTTTTGTGATTATCGACTTTGATCGACTTTGATCGATTTCAATCGACAAGTATCGGAAATACAAAAAAAAAAGGTTTATGGCGGGAGACGAGGCTACAGTTGCCAAGCACAGTTTAATGAAGCAGGATTGGCTATGCCAAGACTTTATTTTACCGATTTACATTTATTTATTGATTTACAGTTTTTTATTCAACTTTATTGCCATACTTTAAAGCTGTTTACATTTTCGTGGGCGATTGAAAAATGTGTCAGCATTTTTGTCGATAAAATCGATATTCAGTTGAAAATCTTGTGATTATCGACTTTTATCGACAAATTAAACTTGTCGATTGACAATTATCGACAAATATCGAGTATTATCGACTTATCGACTACGTTTTCGATGATCGACATCAAAGTTACGTCCTGTACATTATGAACCCCTTCAAATAGTCATTTCTCGGGTCCCTTTAACTCTACAGTTATCCTTTCTTATCAAGTGTGTTCTTTCTCTGGTTCGACTCACAACCTCATTTGGTAAATCACACCTAAAAACTCAGCTAGTTAACTATGATTGTTCTTATCAAATTTTTAACGCAACAGTACGTATGATTACATTCTAACACAAAATCTGTAGCATGGATTTTACAAGAAATTACCTCTCAAAAAACAACAAGCTGAAGTGACTTACTTTTATATCAGTTCCATTTTTTGTCCAAATAGAAATTCCATGTTACAGTTTACAAAAAATGATGGGACAGTTCCCATCTGATGAAAAAACCACCTCTTTCTTTTTCTGGGAGCTTTTACCTGTTTTTCACTGAAACACAGATCAGAGGACTGGGACTAGTTGCGCATGTGCCATCTGATTGAAGTGATGTCAGATTGCCATTGAAAAAGTTACTTCGCAACACTTTTGTAGGGCTCACGACCCTGATCTTCTTCGACGTCAAACGTCGGCCACTTCACGAATTCCTTGAAAATTGGACAAAATTTCCTCGAACGATCTTCCACTTTGATGAAAGGAGGCTTAAGTTTTTTCAGTTTCCCATGTTTCCGGTTTTGCATCATTGGGGTTTTGTTTCTATGCGGTTTTCTGCTTAGTACAAGCTGGTCAAATTCTTCTTTTGTATGAACTGAAATCTTGTTCTTGAGAGCTATGTCCACGATTTTTGCAGTAAATCTTCTCGACGAACATTTTAATGCCCTTTGACCGCGCGAGTAGGTGTCAGTGAATTTTGCCAGTGGCAAAGGTCCACCTTTTTTCCGCCCTCATAACAATATCTGTCACTTTCACAGCATCAAAGAAATCCTCGACCTTTCCGCCTAGGTCAACAACACGGTTTCTGCATTGACTACTACCATCCTCAAACAAAAAAACGTTCGTTCGCTCAAGTTAAACAAGTTGGAAATTGAAATGTTACCTTCAGCTCTGTCGTTGGTTTTCCTTTCATTGCTGCTCGAGATCTCGCCTTCGGACTGATTGTCAACCAGTGTTTCAGCGCCATCGTCATCTGCAGATTCTTCACCGCAAGATGTTTGATCTTGTTCCTGTATTGAAACAATACTTCCGGGCAAGAGTGGTTCCTCGGTTCTTGAGGAGTCTAAACAGCCGTCTTCATATGATATACCCGTTGCCTTTTCCCAGGTGTACTACTAAAAAGAGGTTCAAATATTCCATCCTCAAGTTCTGGAATTCTTGTAACCCCACCTTCGAATTTTTCGTCATCAGTTGATAATGAAAGCGCCAAAGGCTCTTCGGCAATACTGGAAAGAATTGAGAGCGACAAAGGCTCTTCTGCAATTGAGCTAGCGGCGGAGTCATCCATATTCATTATATCCTATTTTCAAAATCCAGAACGATAAACTCACGAGCGTTAGTATGACCGCGTGTCACATAACGCCCACATAACTGTGGAAAGTCTCAAATTCAAACGGAACTTGTCACTTAATTTAAGCATCAATGTAGAAAAGTGACCAATAGGACAAATGCATTTTGCAGGATATCGATTTCTTTGCATTGAAATACCGCCCACTCTGCAGAGACAACGTTACCGGTTACAGTACCAGTTAGTGGTATCTTTTCGAGGATTAATTTTCATTCATTATGGCGAATGGACAAGGCGGAAAGGGGTCATCCAAAAACATTTCGAGACATAGCAGAAAACAGCATTCCGGTAGAAAGTGGTACTTCGCTAAGGAAAGAAACGGAGAGGTTCGTACATTGTATGCCCACAACAAATCACCTATTCAGGCACAAGATGGCACTGATCCAGGGAGTGTGATTCAAATAAAATGTCCGGATCATTCCGGCAAGATCAAGGTATGTATGTTTTTTAAAATCTTTGCCTCAACTGCAACATAAATTTCAGAGGTAGACCTGCATCCAGGCTCTCCTTCTTTTTTGCAGAAGACACTAGGCACGTGTCCCGAACGTGTCCAGTTACCGGAGCTTCGACCATCAAGTTGACCGATGTAGTTTAAACGTAGGATTTAATTGTCAGTAACCCCATGAAAGGAAGGAAGGGTGGGGGTTAAAATAGGAAAGAAATATACGAAAAGGAGCTACAAATATGAGCGAAGCGCGGTATGCGGATGTTGTGAAAATGTCAAGGTAATTTTTTTTTTTGCCCTTGGACATGAGGACGTAAGGGTCCGTACGCACTCGGCTGACAGAATTAGTTTAGCCCTACCAAAAATCTGGAGAAAAATTTTGCCTCCACCTAATTTTCAATATGATTATCATATACTGTAGCATTGGAAAATAACAAAATATTTGTGAACCGCAAAGTGCCAATCTCTTTGAAATAGAACCATTTAAGTGCTCTTTGCGGGAAGATTTTTTAATCGAAAATGTTGACAGTTTACTACATCACTTGATTGACGTTTCCCTTCGATCATGGCTTCTCAGCCGGATGACGGCGCCTCCGAAGTTTGGTGGGAAAAAAAATCACGGAACGCACCGATGAAGATTTTTTCGCAAAATTCACAAAAATTTGCCTAGTGCCTACGGGCCCTTATCGGTTCGTGCGGCTTTTTTTTTTTTTTGTCTTTGGACTTATCATCCAGCTCAAAGGAACCTTGCACGAACAAGATAGTTCCGCATAATAAATAATAATAATAATAATGGAACTTTATTTTCACACGATAATGTTTAAAGCTGAATAGATTGTGTTTGTTTATTAATCCTGTTTGCAGTGTCTTCTTCCCTAATACCAGCATTCGACTGCAAAGAGAATCTCCTGAGCATCTACGACAAACAAGATCCAGTCATTGCATTTAACATGGAGATCACAAAACTGAGCAATGCAAGATCATCAGCGTCAGGCACTGATGAGGAGTGAAACTTTGCTGTTTATTGGTTTTGTCTTTAATTGGTGAAGCAAAGATCATGCAGACATAATTCCTTAAACTTTTTAAGACATGTTTAATGTCTAGCATTGCCTTGAAACACTTGCTGAGATTTCGTTTTGTTAATTATAAATTACCTACAAAAGTCTTGAGCGAAAACCTTAACATTTAAGAACATTTCCCAAATAACTGGGATGTACATGGAAATTTCCATACACATCTTGTGGCAGAGAATATCTGAAACTACTTTGTCTAAGCAACTGGGATGTACATGGAAATTTCCATACACACCTTGTGGCAGAGAATATCTGAAACTACTTTGTCTAAGCAACTGGGATGTACCTGGAAATTTCCATAGACACCTTGTGGCAAAGAATATCTAAGACTATTTCGTCTAAGCAACTGGGATGTACATGAAAATTTCCATACACATCTTGTGGCAAAGAATAGCTGAAACTATTTTATCTAAGCAACTGGGATGTACATGGAAATTTCCATACACATCTTGTGGCAGAGAATATCTGAAACTACTTTGTCTAAGCAACTGGGATGTACATGGAAATTTCCATACACATCTTGTGGCAGAGAATATCTGAAACTACTTTGTCTAAGCATCTGGGATGTACATGGAAATTTCCATAGACACCTTGTGGCAAAGAATATCTGAAACTATTTCCTCCAAGCAACTGGGATGTACATGGAAGTTTCCATAGATAATCTTGTGGCAAAGAATATCTGAAACTATTTCGTCTAAGCAACTGGGATGTACATGGAAATTTCCATACACATCTTGTGGCAGAGAATATCTGAAACTACTTTGTCTTGGCAACTGGTATGTACATGGAAATTTCCATAGATACCTTGTGGCAAAGAATATCTGAAGCTATTTCGTCTAAGCAACTGGGATGTACATGGAAATTTCCATAGACACCTTGTGGCAAAGAATATCTGAAACTATTTCGTCCAAGCAACTGGGATGTACATGGAAATTTCCATACACATCTTGTGGCAGAGAATATCTGAAACTACTTTGTCTTGGCAACTGGGATGTACATGGAAATTTCCATAGATACCTTGTGGCAAAGAATATCTGAAACTATTTCGTCTAAGCAACTGGGATGGACATGGAAATTTCCATAGACACCTTATGGCAAAGAATATCTGAAACTATTTCGTCGAAGCAACTGGGATGTACATGGAAATTCCCATAGACACCTTATGGCAGAGAATATCTGAAACTACTTTGTCTTGGCAACTGGGATGTACATGGAAATTTCTAAAGACACCTTGTGGCAGAGAATATCTGAAACGTTTATTAAAAAACAGTAGGCTTTGACATTATTTCGAAAGACCACTGTTGGCATAGATTATCAAATCTATTATATGAACTTCACAAGGAAATTATTTCTCGTACGTTTGGAACATAACAAACCATTCCTGTGCTACAGATGAGCTTTTGGTGAAATATATTTGTAATATTATAGAGCTGTGTACCATAAACCGATGGAAATATGCAATCCGTCGCACTAAGATTGTTGCTGTTTAGCAACGCCATGACTAATGCTGTTACAAAGCATTAAAAATGAACTCCAACAAACAAACCCCATCTTGGTCAATTGTATGAGTTACATAGCCAATGGCGTTTTATGTCTTGCCGTGATAGACAACTTAGAGGTAGCTTTTTCATGTACTTTCCATTTTGTTGGAAAACATGCATACACACAGTTAATATTTTTTCCAAATTCGCTACTTCAGAAAATGCCAACTTAAAAAATTATGTGTTTAACGCTCACATGGTTCATATGGGATAGAAATCTAGCACTTCACATAACCCTCTATTCAGTTAACTCTGTTTAAAGTATAAGTGCTACACGGCCAACGTTTGTATAAACGTAACCTTTACTTAAGCTAGAAATTTGCTTTATTTATGTACGAGTGACAACCGGTAAGCTAAAAATTCGCTTAAATCGCCTCAAATCAGGCGAATAACCGCACAGAAATCGAGAAGTCACCAGGACAAAAAAATACTGCTTTTTTATCGAGATCTTTTGCGAGTAAATATCATTTTCAGTTTGTTCTCGGGATTCCCATCGGAATTTCGCCCGCCGAGGTTGGGTGTCCTGTGGTGCAGTGTACGCAATGCTCTAACAAGTCACCAAGCTGTCAAGTCGTGTGGCGTCCACGAAAAGAATTCACATGTCGTATATCTCGATGGTCTCCCATCCATTATATTTTAAGGAAACGTCTCCTAAAATTCTCGTGGAAAAAAGGGAGGACTACGTAGTGTAAATGAGCTTTTAAGGCTTTGTGGAAAGCATTTAGGGTAATTCTGACAAATTTTAACTTATCCGGTCGCTAGGTGCCCCTGTAGTGTACCCATAAGCCATGTTCAATATATCGATATTCACACATGGCTACGAGGCTTTACGGTTACATTTAAATATTATTTTGTTTAGAAATCTCCCTTGAGACTTGTGAGACAAAGGAAAGGGAACTGAGCCGTGGAATTTTGATCATAAAGCCGCGTAGCCATACCTGAATATTGATATATCGAAGGTGACCTATTGACTCTTTTCACCGTCCCATAGTGCAATACGCTTTTGGGAGGTCTTTACATAAAAACAATACAAGTTAAGTACTCTTGGGACTGTATCATGCTTCGGTGAACTGGATACCATTAGTTCAATGCAAATACCCCTCCCCCCCTCCCCAAATTAAAAAAAATAACTGTGTTATGGGATTGGAGAAAAAAAGAAAATTCAAAACGCACGGAAGTGTCAAGAGCCATTGGTTATGCTGTTTTGTGGCGTACTCGTTGTCGTCGCCGTCTTTACAACATCAGCTTCATGTCATCATTACCATTTTGTTTCTTGCCAAAGACAAAATAAATTTCGCCATTGTTTTACAACTTGAACAAGCAAACTAAACTGAATTCAAAAAATCTCGGAAAGATAACCAATAACTTCTGTCTATGAAAATATTTTTCAAATTATTTTAAAAACGGTCAGCATTCTTTTAATAAAATATACAATTGCTAAATTATTGATATATATAATACATACAGAGTTTGGCTTTACACAATAACTGTAAATATGTCATAAATAGCGAAAATAGCATTGTTCAACCGCGACCTATATTTTAATTTTCTTTCTACAAAAATCATAATCGTCAATCATAATTCTCGGTGAAAGAGTGCAAATCTAATTTAAGTTTGTTTTACAAACAATAGCATACTTTGAAAAAATGGACTTGAAATTGGCCAGAACAAGCAACCTGACAACTTCTGTTATGCTTCCTGTCTGCTAAGTAACCTGGCCTTGATTAGTTCTTGTCGCAGTTATGATGAAATTTTCAGTTATGCTACAATTTTTAAGGTTCTTTCGACTTATATTAAGATTCATCCTGATGGCAAAGCCGAAAGGACTCCAACAAACAGAAGAAAGGGAACTTTACGATCTTGTTTATTCATTTTCTCTGTTTGCGTCCTCTAAGCCTCGTTATCTAGTCGAATGCAAAGCAAGGCTAATAAAAAATTCCAACCTCGCCTTTACTCGAAGTCCACGTCACTAAGCGTACAACTTTAGCAAACAATTTTGGACTTAGTCCACTGAAAGACAAGGCTACAGACTCAATTTTACGAATTCATATCCTCCTAAGATGATGAAGAATTAAAAGGATTTTCCATTGCCCAAATGAAAGAAACAGGTCTTTTATGCTTGGTAAAAACTGAGGATTCTAACTGAACTATAGAAGCAAATTTTTTAGTATTACCGCTTTCGCTCTTCCTGTGTATAAACCCAATTTGATCTTTGTCCATGAGCTCTTCCTCGTCTTGCTCCCTGGAACTTTCGCGTTTCATACACGACAGAGCGAAGGGAATAGCAGAACCGAGGACACCGACTGCGCCCGCCATTAGGAATGCAGGCGCATAGTTGCCAAATCTGTCTGCCATTAAACCTGTGGAATGAATACTGAGAATAAGAAAGATGACAATGGAGTGCTTTATGAGACTAACGGGAGACGAAGAGGAGTTTTTGAGCCAATCATAGCATAAAACCCAAATATACGGTGATACACGAAGGGGAAAACACACAAGTGTTTTTAGTTTCCCTTCTTGTGCATCTATAGAGGTTTGTATGGGTAGTTACGGTGACAAATGAAATTTATTTCACGAGTATACCATTTGATTAGCTATTAATATCATGGATGACAAACTACAAAACTAAGGTGTAATTTGTCACCCATGTTATTAATAATGATAATAGGATTTAGTGGAGTCCAATTCGGTCTGTAATCATACGAGGGATTAACAAAATCGGACGACCGCTTAGCGGGAGTCCGATTTGTTTAATCAGTATGATTACAGAACGAATTCGGAAACACGAAGTCCTGTTACCAAATAATCATAACTATTACAAATTCTGAGAAAACAAATTTAATGCATTCCTTTTCCACTGTCTAATGTTCCAAATTTATCCATTTTGGAAAATCCCCAGTTTGATAAGGTAAGTGGCTGTTGCTATGGTTATTGTGAGAAATTCTGTGATTGGTGGATTAGCTCTATCCATTGAGCCGCTAGAACTCCTGGTAACTGCTGGGACGTGTAACACCGATCGCCTGCTCTATCCATTGAACCGCTCCTGGGAACTGCTGGTCCGGGTCGTTTAAAATATACGTCGAGTAATTAATGTTGTCAGTCACAGAAAGTGAATTCAAAACATTCAGAGTCTCCGCGTTTGAGCGAGTCAAAGCGTGCGAAATGTTTTTTGAGTCAATCATCAAGCGTATTGAGCAGGCAATCGGGAGAGTACAGAGTACTTACCTGACAAAGGGGGGCTACCAAATGTACAAACACCACTTGCCATCAAACTGAACCCGAGAGAAGATGCTCGCTGGGATTCCTTTACGGACTTGAACAATTCAATGATGAAGCTTGATATTGTGAGCCCATCGGCCAAACTGAACAAGACTACCACACCTGCAAGAGCAAGGTATGTTTTTGCGACAACCAACAACATAATTGAGATTCCGGACATAAAAACGGCTCCTTGATAAAGAAACTGAGAATTTATGCAGCTAAGGTCGCAAAGTATACCAGCTCCAAGGCGACCAGTCGCTGCGAAAAATCCTATGAACAGAAAGAACGTCGAACTCTTGTCGGCGGCCATTCCAATATCATCGCGGAAAAATTTCATCTGAAAAACCGAACATAAAAAATGAATTAATATTTTCGTTCATATGCTAAAACTATACTTATCCTCGAGGCTGTGCGTTTATCAAGGGAGATTGAAGAGGTGCCTCTTGTATTGCTTCGAGAAAGATCTGAGTCCCGCTGCGGCCCTGTACAATATGTTGCCACCGTTTCGCACACCCTTGACCAACACCGCACAATAGTGATGGCCAATGATATGTCAACCGTGTAGCGCTCATTTACACGGGGCCTGGTTGAGTGATTTTCTAAAAGACAATGGGCCTTCTTCGCGCGGCGGCCATATTGGTCATAGACAATAGATTTCGTATCTCGAACCTCGAGTTGAAATGTTTGGGAACGAGTTTCGGTGAGCAAAAACAAAAGTTTTCAATCCCTCGGAACTCAACATGGCCGCCGTGTGATTAAGGCCTATTGTGGCTCGCGCGTGCACATTTTCCCGCGCTTTGTGTCGGCTACGTGTAATTACTTCGAGTTTTGATTGGTTTACCGGATTGTCTCCGTCCTTTTTGATTGGCTAAAGTAATTACTTTGGTTTTGGTTTTACGACACTCGATTGGAACTTCCTCTATTCTTGAATCCTTACTTTCCTTTTCTATAGTTTACAACAGCTTTCTTTTTAACCGAACTCAACTGATCCGAGTTTGTTTCTTAAAAGCCTAGTCTTATTATAGAACTTATCTTGTCAATCATTCTCCTTGCGGCAATTACTTTGATCTATCATCTTGACACTTAAACCACTTTTAAATCGCTATCGCTTAACTTTAAACAAAACAAAACGTCAATGCCCAGTTCCGGTCAACATATTCTAAATCTGTATTCTGACATTGTAATTAAAACTTTATTCTGTTTTTTTCTGCAGAGACTTAAGTAAAATGGAAAAAAGTTCAATCACGCAAGTGCGAACCATATTTTCGCTCATCAAAAGCAAAGTTTTAGTTACATTCTCGTCGCCGTTAAAAAGGCCCATTTCTTTTAATTCGTAAGCTGCGGAAACCCTTTTAGCGATGGAATATCGGATATTCACCAGGGATTCGTAAATTTTCTGGCTGTCCAACTTCGGCCCCAGAATCTGCGAAGCGAATCCCTGGTGTTCACCGAAGGAATCGCAATCTCTGGGAACGAAATGGATGACTACCAAGCAAAAACTGCGCATGCACAACGCTTATTTTGCGCATATGCAGTATGCTCAGACACGCTGATCACAACAACTGTCGGGTTCTTTAATAAAAAAAAATTGATGACGCAAGTCAACTTTACGCCCAGACAATTGCAACATGTTGCGGCCAACAAGGTTGTCCCGATACGTTTTTGTGCAGTTTGGAGAACACTGTGAAAAAACAAGGCTACTCACCAAATGCACATACGGTATCAGTCGATAAAAGCTCACAATAGCAGACATCACTATCAATATCAGAAATCTAGGGTTTTTCCAAATAGAAAAATCCCAAGAGATTTTTTTGGAGTTCTGTAAGTCTTGAGTTGATGAAGAAAAAGACTTCAAGGGTTGAGTGTGGCCTTTATGAAACCAACCAGTAAAAGATGCAAGGATCAAAACGCCTGCCATTATAAGGAAAGTATTCCTCCATTCAAACGCATCCACTAACGCTTGTAATGTGGGACCAAGAATCATTGTTCCAAGTCCTTGACCTGCAGTGACAATCCCCAGGGCAACCGATCGCCTCCTGGTGAAGTGTTGCGTGATAGTCACGGGTGCAGCAATGTAAACAAATGAGACGCCTACTCCAAATGGAACACTGAAGGCGATGGTGAGGACCAAAATACTTTGCGCGAAAGAACCAAGTGCGAGACCAGCAGCGCAGGATATGCATCCCAAAATTATGGCGACACGGCATCCGAAACGATTTACAAAGGCACCCATAACAGGACCCAGGAACATACATACTGCCATGGTTATAGAACTCACCCAGGCTATTGGTAAAAAAGGGAAAAAAAACTTGAAGTTAAGATAACCCCACACATCTAATTTGACATATTAACACCTTTTCCCTCGCCTCCCCCCTCCACCAAGTAAATAATAATAGACCAATTTCGTTGTTACCCCGTATTGTGCGATAGAGTTGTCTATAATCAGCCACGGTTTGTCAACTACCTGACAGATAAGGAAAGTCTGACGACAAAAATAAACGGCAGCAGAAAGTGGCACTCTACGTTTACACGACTGATGCAGTTCTAAAGGGAACTGATAACAAGAACTTAACTTCCTGCGTACTTGGCAAAGCTTTTGACAGCGTGGACCATCGAACAATATTATGTAAATTAGGAGATGTCGGCGCTTCGGCTATCGAGCTACAATGGATTAATAGCTACTTTCAAATAGGTACCGAGTTGTACGAATTCATTCTGCCGTTTCTGACCATTCCTAGTTGAATATGGTGTCCCTCAGGGTAGCATCCGGGGTCCTTTATTATTTAGCATACATACGAACGACCTGCCAGACGTCCCACGGAATTCCTCTACTGAATGTTATGTAGACGATAGAAAACTATTTGTTTCCTTTCACTCACAAGACGCTAGACGGATTATTGAAGAGATGAATGAGAACCACCTCGAAGTGCAACTGATATTTTAGAAATCGGTTATTGCTTAAAGCCAGATAAGACGAAATTAATGATTTTCGTTAGCCGACAGATGACTTCGGAATCACGACTTTCGTATGTCTCTGATGGGAAAGGCCATCTACCCGTACAATCAGCTAAAGACCTTGCCGTAATCCTGGATCCGAACTTGTCTTTCGACGATCATATTACGTCCACGGGATGGCGCAGTGGTGAGAGCACTCATCTCCCACCGATGGGGCCTGGGTTCGATTCCCAGACTCGGCGTCATATGTGGGTTGAGTTAATTTGTTGGTTCTCTTTTTTGCACCGAGAGGTTTTTCTCCGGGTACTCCGGTTTCCCTCTCTCCTCAAAAACCAACATTTGACTTGATTTGAGTTAATTGCTAGTTTCAGTTTACAGTGTCCCCAAATAGTGCTCCAGCGCAAGAACGACTAGACACCTAAAAAAAGTTCCTTTCTTTTCCTTTCCTTTCCTTTCCTGTGTCTACATGCATTGAACGGCTTGCGCAAATTAACCGCGTCAAGCATTGTCTCGACAAAAGCTCTCTGCTAACCGTAATAAATTCCCTAGTTTTTGGTAAAATGTATTACTGTTGAAACGTTTGGGCGAACACGACGGATAAGAATATATAGAAATTGCAGGCTGTTCAAACCTTTGCCTGCCGGATTGTTAGCAAATGCGATCATGCAACTCCCCTTTTAAAAAGGCTGTCCTGGCTACCTGTTTAGGAACATCTCTTTTATCGTCAAGCTATCATAGCCTTTTAAAGTATGACCGGGCAAGCCCCTAAGAATAGACCATTTCAGTACCCGATCGCGAGAGCAACTAAGAAAATGTAAAACTAGGAGTAGCCAGAAACTTACCATTTCTCTTTTTAGAACAGCTTCCGGACAGCGAACCTTTTATTACAAAACTATTCGGCTTTGGAAGGGTTTAAAAACTTCATTAACGTTAAGCCGTTTTAAACGTTTTCTTAACTGTAAACTTTTGGAAAATCTTTTGAATACTTCTTCTTTCGGGGTGCCTGGGATATGAACACCCATAGGGAGGGTTGTGAAATTCGAATATAAGTCAGAGTAAATAGCAAAACAACGGTAGCACGTACTGACCAAGACATTGTAACATGAAAATACTCTGAAATATGGTGGGCGTTAGAGGAAATGGGCTAAAAGTCCTTCGAACAAAGTGTAAGCTACCGGTGACCTCTTGTTGTTAATTAATAAAAAAATTGGTACAAAGAGAACCAATGTTTTCTTAGTGTTAGCTGCAATTCGTTTAGTTACCGTGATAACGGAGAGCCAACTTTGACCGTGCGAATGGAACTACATTAGTATTATTAATGAACTTTGTAATGGGAAATAATAATACACATCACTTTTGAATATCCTAGTGAATACTGTTTAGAACAATTCCAAAATGTAAATGGCCGTCAAAGACAGAGACCGGAAGCAAGGGCTTGAGCAAAAAGGCGGGAACCAAGATGACGAATGCGGGACTGTTTGCGCACGCAAATACATTTCGTCTGTTAATTAGGACAATAGGTTGAATCCGAGTTGCTGTTTGCCTCTGGTTCACAACGAGTCTTGGTGCTAAACAATTCAAATGATAATGAGATTGATTTGCATGAAAATACACCACTCATTTCCATTCGAATGGTTATGCTCGGAAATGGGCCAATAAGGAGAAGGATCAGTGGTGATCCACAAAGTAGGAATCAGTGTTTCTCACCCCTCCCCGGACGCAAGAGCAAGGAGTTCGAGTTGACATTTTACCCAGCATTTGAAAAATTACCGGACTGCATGCCGGTCATTTCAAGATCTTGACCTGCAGCCGGTAATGCAGACCCAGCAAAATTACCGGAAACCTGACCCAGCGACTAAATGAAAACAACAGCTTTTTTTAACCATTTGACAGCATGAAAATTTATCACATGCATGTCCAATTCATTAGCTTTGACTTGGAACAACAGAGCATGGAAAAGATAAAGAGCAAGCAAACGAAAAAAAAAAGTCTTGTTTCGTACACCTGAGTCAACGATAGATATAGACAACAAACCTATTTTTGGACCATTTCCACCTCAATTTTCTTCATTTACATCTTTGGATTGACTGTGCAAAATTTTATGATAATTATGCACGCAAATCGCTATGTTAAAGGTCGTTGTCGAAATCATTTATTAGGGAGTTTAAACAAAGACGACGGCTACAGAAACGAAAACGTCACTCCAAAATACACCTTAGCGCAAGTATTTCGTGATTACTTGGTATTGTTCACCTTGCACAATACGGGAGAACTATCCTGTAACTGGATGCATGGGTACGAACAGTTTTAAATTAAATACAGAAAATGAATGGTTCATTGTCTTATTATAACGTTGTCGTCAAAACCTAAAATTTGGTGATTTTACGTTGTTGTTTTGTAGAGTACGGCAAAGATATGCATGGAAATTGATGCTGCACGAACAGCACTAGTATTTTTTCCTTTCAACCTTTGTGGCGTTGTCGTTTCCATAACTGTCTCCGTGATGGGCCAGGGGCACCCAACGTCAATTTTCGGAAAATATCTGTTCGGAAGACGATTTGAGATCTAGCATTTTCGGAACATTTGTTTTAAAATTCCTTGCTTGCCTCCCGGTCGTAGGATTTTTGAACATCTAAAACATGGTATAATTGCTCATGTTTAACCGATTTTTGCCCTAAAAAGTTCAACTAGAATTTTCGGGAGCCTTTTTTCTGGCTGAAAGTTTCGAAAAGGTAAGTTTTGATCCCTATAATTTTCTAATCACTAGATTTTCAGCTAGGGAATCCGAACAGATGAAAATTTTTTAGGGGATAAAAATATACCTATATCTACGGTTTAAATGCTAAAATACGTTTAACAATGCTATGTTTAAGTGGTTTTGCACTATATTCTCGTTGGGTTCCCCTGATGGGCAACCATTGCGATCCACCTCACCTGTCCTTTCTCGGCTTTCGCCAAAATCTTCCATGAGAACAGGGAAAAGAACGCCAAAAGAGTAAGCAAATCCAACTGTGAGAATCATGCATAAGGTTGCGCATAAACAAAGAAACCACGACCAGATGCCGTCTTGTTTCAGAGAGGCAACTTCGGGACAAGACACAACCATAGTAGAGGATAGGAGACTCAGTGGGC
Source organism: Montipora capricornis (assembly GCF_036669925.1). NCBI lineage: Eukaryota > Metazoa > Cnidaria > Anthozoa > Scleractinia > Acroporidae > Montipora > Montipora capricornis. The sequence goes on from NC_090894.1 coordinate 9,816,292, forward strand.
ATCGATCCGAAGCAAACGTTTGCAGAAAGCTAGCTTCCCTCAGACTGAACAAGGTTTTTAACGTCGTTTACGCGGTTGTTTATACTGGCGTCTTTGAAGCTTGAATTATCACGTTTTTCTGGAGTGTTACGCATTGTTTCTCGTCACGCATTTTGCTCCTTTCGTCGCGCACTCTGGCCACATGTACATGGAGCGTGTCCTAAATTTGTGTTAAACATACGATGTTACCACCAGTTCGCAGTTCTTTTCCAAATTTCACTTTTTGCCTCTTTTTTTTTTCGGCAAATGCACGCGCGGAGCGCAATGGAGCCGAGGCAATGTAAAGATGCAGCTATGGACGGAAATTGTAGACCGTGGAAAGAAGTTGAAGTTGAAGGCCGCCAATGGAAGTGATGTCATATATTATCCCTCCCCACTTAATAAAAATCAAACTAACTTAGAGCTCAGATTCGCGTGTGCAAGAGAAAGGCATGTTCATATAGTTAACTAAATAAATTAACAACAGATTACGATTTCCTAACCTCTAGCATTTGCAACGTCAGAGGCCCATATATAACCTCTCTCTCATTTGGTTTACTGTATTATCTAAATTTAGAATACGAGTTCCGCCGAATTATGGCGAATCAGATTGGGCGTAATAACCACGATGCCACTGATATTGGTCTCAGTGTCTGCAACCAAGTAGCCACACGAGGGATTGCTCGTGCTTAATGCAGAATTAATGATTAATGCTAAATTAATGCAAAAGCATGGATCGTACAGGAAACATAATACCAGCACGTTTCTTCTGCAAAAATCTAGCAGTAGCTGTCCTAAAAATACCGACAACTGATGCGCAGCATTCCATTGCAGATCGAGAATTTTGGGATACGAACTTCTGGCAAATTGAATTGAGAAGCCGAAAAGCTTACAGCTAAGGGGATCCTAAAATGGTTTATTTTACACGCACTACAAACCGTCTAGGCTGCCATATTTGTAAGGCCAAGATTTACTCTCGTATTGGTGTTGGGAATTGCCTCCAAGATTGAACCACCAACACACTCACACGGTATCCTGATTTCTTCTACTTTATTGATCACCGAAAAAAACTCCCTCGCTTAAGATTACAAAATCTCACTCTATTTTTTCGTGTTCTAATGTCTCTCCTTTTTATCACTGTCAATCATTGGTTTTGGTTTCAACTAAAGGTTCCAAAGTTCAAGGCTAGCAGATTCCCACGTGTTGTCTGTCACGCGACTGCACTCAACATTTTCTCAAATCACATTGTTTATAATCAAAACAAAAGCTAAAATTGTGTTAACTACAACAAAGGCAACAAATAATAAAAATACTCCGCACAATTTCCGACATCCTCCCCCCATATGTCTACATTTAGAAGACATATGTTAAACTTGTATCTTTTCACTAGTAAATTTCATTTAAACGTTGATGCTCAAACTCCGCATAGAATCATTTCGAATTTTCACAATTACTCAAGGTTCAATCGGCATGTTCATCATTTGTTATATCATGTATTCGCACACTCGCTGCGACTGCTGCATCACGGGCAGGTCTGCATTCTGGAACGTGTTAGGTTAGCTTTTAAGAATGTTTAGGATACTTTCTGTATTGGTGAAACAATGACCTGCAACCCGCGACCTGCGACCTGCAGATTAGACCCACCGGTTTAAAGATTCGTTTTAATCATGACTCCACAAGAATTAGCTGTACATTTCCAGCATACAGACAGAAGGACACGCAACGCAATCGTCTCTGATTACTCGATTGCTCACTCAAATGTCAATCTGTGTGTTACTTGATAGGCCTTTCCAGATTCTGGTTCGAAAAAGATAAAAAGTTGCTAAGAAATATGCCAAAAAGTTGCTCAAAATTGAAAAAGTTGCTCAAAAATTTTGTAAAGTTGCTCGAATATTTTTCAGACATGTCTAATTTTAATGACAATTGCTTTGTAATCAACATTAAGGTACAACTAAGTAACTAGTTACAACAAATTAGGCAACCTTTAGTTGAATCTAAGTGGCTAGTTACAAAAAGTTGGACAGTAAATGTAACAATCTGGTTTACAAATCTAGCTAACTGTTGTTTTCGTTCCAAACAGACGTTTTGGAGTTGGGATTCTTATGTTCTCGACTAACTTTATATTGACCACTGTTCACAATTACTTTCCGCTTTCGGGAAATCGAAGCCTTTTTAGGCTCCACGAGCGAAGCTCCCCTGTTAACTGCAGTTTCAATAGGGTTTTCGATTTCTTCGTCTTCGGAAGACAACGTGGCGTCCGCCATTTTGTTTACACACAGTCCACAGGCTACCCCAACCTCGTTCCCAGGGCTTTTCTCTTCTCGTGGGGGGCGCCACCACGAGAAGAGAAAAGCCCTGGGAACGGAGTTGAGGGATGTCCACACATGATACCCATTCAAAGGTTAAAAATACGAGTTTTACTAGAAAGATGTTTAGAATTTTAACCAAGGGAATTTTTAACGGGGGGGGGTTATTCAGCATTTTGGTTCAAAATAGCCCAAAAGTTAAAAAAAAAGTGCTAGTTTTCCCAAAAATTGATCTCTGACAAAAGAGTTGCCGAGCAGAATCTGGAAAGTCCTACATACATGGAAAGTCCTTCATACATTTGCGTTCCCTTTAAACACTTTAATTTTACCCTTTGACGAATAACTCGAGTTTGGAATATTGCACAGCCCTAAAACTTTCACATGCTATTTGTCTATTACCCATATACAATATCTCAATTTCGTGACTTAGGTTAACGATTTTATCTTTTCTTTGCGTGAGACTTGCGTGACGTGAAAACCAAGAATATGTATGCTGAGCGATTTCCTTGCCAGCAGAGTTCTCTTTTCTTTTTGCGTTCACTTGGCTAATGAGTACGGGAGAAAAGACCTCTGCCAAGGGTCAAAACTCACTTTGATCCAACCGCCGTCCACAACTTTGGGGAAAACCTTAAGTAACAATGACCACAACCAGGCTTTCTGAGCCCACGAGACTGATTACCCCCAGCAAACCATTGTTTTAACGAAAACCGCTGGTCAGCAACCTGGTTCTGGTCATCAAAATTGGAGGGTACTCTTCAAACCGCATGCGCCATGATAGCTTTGCTGACGGTGATTTGAGCCCGCTGTGTCCCGCGCATTCCTTTGCAGTAATTCCGCTGTTGTTTAGTGAGCTCGCACAACATGAAGTATCACGTGAGGATTCGATCGCTAAGTAACCGCCGCGCATCCTCAACACAGTGAGTTTCGACCAATGGCAGATGGCTTTTTTTCCCACACTCGTCAGCCCAGCGAACGCAAAAGAAAAGAGACGACTGCTAGCAGGGTAGCTGAGGATGTAGTCTCATGATTTTGAGGATTT
>NC_090894.1:9824654-9827154 GCF_036669925.1 Montipora capricornis
CGATCGGCTGCTCTATTTACTGAGCCGCTAGAACTCCTGGGAACTGCTGGGACGTGTAACACCGATGTTCTATCCATTGAGCCGCTAGAACTCCTGGGAACTGCTGGGACGTGTAACACCGATCGGCTGCTCTATCCATTGAGCCGCTAGAACTCCTGGGAACTGCTGGGTCGTGTAACACCGATCGGCTGCTCTATCCACTGAGCCGCTAGAACTCCTGGGAACTGCTGGGACGTGTAACACCGATGTTCTATCCATTGAGCCGCTAGAACTCCTGGAAACTGCTGGGACGTCTAACACCGATCGGCTGCTCTATCGTTTGAGCCGCTAGAACTCCTGGGAACTGTTGGGACGTGTAACACCGATGTTCTATCCATTGAGCCGCTAGAACTCCTGGGAACTGCTGGGTCGTGTAACAACGATCGGCTGTTCTATCCATTGAGCCGCTAGAACTCCTGGGAACTGCTGGTTCGTGTAACAACGACCGGCTGCTCTATCCACTGAGCCGCTAGAACTCCTGGGAACTGCTGGGACGTGTAACACCGATCGGCTGCTCTATCCATTGAGCCGCTAGAACTCCTGGGAGCTGCTGGGTCGTGTAACACCGATCGGCTGCTCTATCCACTGACCCGCTAGAACTCCTGAGAACTGCTGGGACGTGTAACACCGATGTTCTATCCATTGAGCCGCTAGAACTCCTGGGAACTGCTGGGAAGTGTAACACCGATCGGCTGCTCTATCCATTGAGCCGCTAGAACTCCTGGGAACTGCTGGGTCGTGTAACACCGATCGGCTGCTCTATCCATTGAGCCGCTAGAACTCCTGGGAACTGCTGGGACGTGTAACACCGATCGGCTGCTCTATCCATTGAGCCGCTAAAACTCCTGGGAACTGCTGGGTCGTGTAACACCGACCGGCTGCTCTATCCATTGAGCCGCTAGAACTCCTGGGAACTGCTGGGTCGTGTAACACCGATCGGCTGCTCTATCCATTGAGCCGCTAGAACTCCTGGGAACTGCTGGGACGTGTAACATTGATGTTCTATCCATTGAGCCGCTAGAACTCCTGGGAACTGCTGGGACGTGTAATACCGATCGGGTGTTCTATCCATTGAGCCGCTAGAACTCCCGGGTCGTTTAAAATATACGTCGAGTAATTAATATTGTCAGTCACAGAAAGTGAATTCAAAACATTCAGAGTCTCCGCGTTTGAGCGAGTCAAAACGTGCGAAATGTTGCGCGTGATTATTTTTGAGTCAATCATTAAGCATATTGAGCAGGCAATCGGGAGAGTACAGAGTACTTACCTGACAAAGGGGGGCTACCAAATGTACAAACACCACCTGCCATCAAACTGAACCCGAGAGAAGATGCTCGCTGGGTTTCCTTTACGGACTTGAACAATTCAATGATGAAACTTGATATTGTGAGCCCGTCGGCCAAACTGAACAAGACTTCTACACCTGCAAGAGCAGGGTATTTTTTTGCGACAACCAACATCATAATTGAGATTCCGGACATAAGAACAGCTCCTTGATAAAGAAACTGAGAATTTATGCAGCTAAGGTCGCAAAGTATACCAGCTCCAAGGCGACCAGTCGCTGCGAAAAATCCTATGATCAGAAAGAGAGTCGAACTCTTGTCGGCGGCCATTCCAATATCATCACGGCAAAATTTCATCTGAAAACCAAACAAAAAAAGGGAATTCATAGTTTTGATCATACGGTAAAATTGCTATTTTCTTCTAAAAACCATTAAATGCAATCATGACTTTATTTATGTGGGTTACTTTAACTCCCTACTGTTATAAGTTTAAAGAAGAAATAGAGTCGCAAATATTATAAAAGGAATGATTTCCGTACAGTTCCCTACTTTATGACAGTGTATGCGTGCAGAATAAACTAACTATGAATTCGCGGAGTTTAGTTTGTAGAACAATTCGAATACTCAAATGTATCGAATATACGTAAGGCTTGCTTGTACTTACGAGATGAAGAAATTTATTTTTCTTAAGTTAATTTAGAAAAAGCAAAGCACCACAATCCCTAAGAACGTCCGTTTATTGCCACCACTATTGTTTTGAGACACCCTGCGAGCAGAGCCTCTTCAAAACTCACCAGGGGGAAAGCAAGAGAGGCTCTGCACAAATCGTGTCAAGTCTTTCAAGTCACAGCGGTTCAAGTGTCTGGGCTAGTCACTCCGGTCAAACCGGCTTAGGCAGCGCGTGCATTATATTTTTGACAAGGCGAAGGTCAAAATCGAGCCTTAAGCACGAAAATCAACATGGCGTCTAAGAGGGCGATCGAGACTTGGCCTGGTTTGAAACAGTCTCCAAGCAAAGGCTTGCGCATACTCAATAAAGACTTGACAGGATTTCTGCAGAGTCCTTTCTTTCTTGTCAGGGTGGTTTTCATAAAACAAAGGAGAAAACGCACAATTAAGTAGGAACTTGCGGGGAAACCGAGTCAAGATTGGATCTGAAGTGAACGGGAAAAATGGAC
>NC_090894.1:9832154-9842154 GCF_036669925.1 Montipora capricornis
CTGAGTTTAAATGGTCAAGAACTACTGGACAGATTTTGGAAAGTTTGGAGTGGCACGGAAGAATTTGTTTGTCAAGTACGTTTCGTTTTTGGCACATAGCTCTAATTGTAATCCGCATAATATTTCGTTAAAAATAATTTTGTGCACATCGAATTTGGTGAAGATATTGATTCGACTGAGAGAATCGGGATAGTCTCCTACGCAGCCGTTCTGTGTGTGGTCACGCAACGCTGCTCCCCACACAGAAGCGTTGCGTGACCACACAAAGAACGGCTGCATATGAGACTAATTCGGTGACATGTCTCCTAGTTTTTCTCACGGGTACTCCGGTTTTCAGCTCTCATCCCAAACAAACATTTGCCGTTTATCTGCTTTAAAGTTTCCCCACACACTTGCCGATTTTTTGTCGGTCGTCGAAAAATCTTCACTTGTCGGCTAGTGCGCGGTGAATTCAGACAAGTCTGCGACAAGATCGGGACTTGTCCAACGATATCTGACAGAGCTAAAACGTAAAATATCTTGCCGGGCCTTGTCGGCTAGTGTGTGGTTAGTGTCCGGTGGACCAACACAATTTGTCTGGCCTCGCGCACGACGCAACCAATATTTGGAAGTGTCACAAGACAGTGACAAGAGCAACGTGAGCAAGCATCTTTTCCAACATGCAGTGCCAAGCTGTGCACTATTAAAGAAGTAATTCTTAACTGATTGTGACCAGGGGCCCGTTTCTCGAGTCCTGCGTGTGTTTGCCAGAGTTGTTCGAATATCCCTACTGGTTTGTTTTCGTTTCGTGGTTTTGCAGTTACTGCCGGGTCACTCGTGACTGACAACAGAATACACTTGAATTTTTAACACATGTAACGAAATGTCCCTGAATCGAGGCCGCTGACAGACCCGATTTTTCTAGGAAAATCGAAAGTGCTCGCAGGGTTCGAGAAACGGGCCCCTGATCACAATCAGTTAAGAAATGCGTCCAAGTTAGTTTATAAAATTCAGTCTCTCTGGAAAACTATAATGAGGCAGAAACTTGTTGTGAGCCATGATTTAAAGTGATTTTAATAAAAATAAGCGCCCTTCACATTAATTCTCTATCCAGAACATTCCATCCCCTATGCTATTTCTAAATTTTTTTTCGGGATCATTTGCAGTCCATAATATTTAATAGGGATCATTTGAGGTTCTGGGATCATTTGCGGACCCGTACAGAACTCTAATTAAGGACGGTGCCCACTATTGTTATTGCGTATACGTTCTGCGCATCTCGAGATACTCGGATTTCCTATCGGCGGTTCAAAACTATGTGGAAAAAGAAGAACTTAGCAAGTGCTCATGGTATCCAAAAAGAAGATTGGGGGTAACCAAGCATTTTTCAGAGATAATTAAGCTTTAATTTGGCAAAGAACCCCATACATTGCTTTGTATTTCAAAGCTTTTTACAAATATTGTTGATTTATCTTCGAAAAATGTGTGGTTCTTTTTGGATTTCAATAACACTTGTTAACATCAGCTTTTCCCGCATGTTCAGTAAACCGCGCAAAAATACTTTTGAATTAGTAGGCACCGTCCTTAAATATTTTCGCGACTGGACGAAACAATTATTATTTATACTATTATTAGTATTAGTATTATTATTACTTCCATCGTCTCATTTTCCATGAACATTTCACTTTTACGAAATTCAAGAAAATCGTGACACGAAAATACCACGGTTAACTTGGAGCGATTATCGTGTCGGTACTTGAACTCGCACATGTCATATAAATTGATATAAGCCACAAAATGACACACATTTTAGATGTCGTCATAGGAACACTCGTCTCTCCATCCCTTTCTTCAGTGAGCCAAATATCTCCCATTTTCACACAGATAACAAGTGGCAAATGGACCGACGTGAAGGGCACATGGCATCCATATTGATTGTCAACTCTTTAGCAGCTAATGGGAAGAGAAGATGCGTTAAAGAGACAAGATAACTTTAATCTTGCATGAAATATATTGCAGACGGTTTGTCCAAAACCAGGAACGGCATGATAAGACTGATAAGGGCATCATTAAAATAAACGTTGAAATGGCTGCAAGGTTTTGGTGTGAAATGTTGTTAGTGAAATTTTGAAAAAAAAAACTTACTCCTTCGTGTTGTTGATTGGTCAACATTGGCTAATCAGAAAAGTGATGCCGATTGTTGGATGATAACAGGTTGTAGCAAAGGCGGAAAACTGTGATTGTTAATGACACTTATTCACGCATCAATCACAAGAAGATAATTTTCTGTTGCCTCAGTCTTTTCAATAAATGACAGTCGGAGAAATAAAACTGAAGTTTCAGGAAGGTAGCCTGACGTTGTGAGACTTGAAACAACTTCCGCCTCGAAGCTCAACAATGCTTTCAGGCATTGATTATTGTAAGTTTTTTTTTACTCAAAACTTCCTCTTAATATCAGTTTTGCGGTCGAAACCGACGGTGAATAAGTTATCACACCGAGTGATTATTTATATTTATGCTTTGACATGCTTCTCGTGACAGCATCTCTCTAAGCCTTTTCTTTGAGACAGGATTAGAATTTTTAATTCTTAAAGGAGCACTTCGGTTTGGTAAAGTTGGGTCATCATTAACTGGACTACACGATAATCGTAATTTTAACGATAAATACGAAAGAAGAAGAAGAAGTTCATTTACCGTTAATTTGAGTTAGAAAATGTGGTCATGAGTCATCATTGAATGAGGGTGTAAATGTGGTTAACCGACTAGCGACAAAGGTCTAAAAAATACTGCTGACTACCGACAAAACGAGGAAAAAATTACCGACTAGCGACCAAAAAATTAACTGGAATTTACCGACAACCGACAAAGGTCGAAAATTCTAACCGACAACCGACATGTGGACCACCCCATTCAGACCCTCTTGAATCAGTCGGTTCTGTTAGAATATTCAATCACCGGCTTAACATAATAACATGCATTAATTAACCTTGGTTGCGGAGTGTACATGCGTATTCACTCACCGCTTTTAGAAAAAGTCAAATTTTATGAGCATGAGATTATCTTCTGCCGCTAATATATTTTCCAGGCTACGAGTCGGTTAAGAAATGTCCACATTTCGCTCGTGTCAGCTTCTTAATGAGTAAATCCAAATGCGCATAAATCTGCATGTGTTGAATCGAGAGTTTCAGGGCTTCAACGTAAAAAATAAAAAAAACAGACCTGGAATAAGTAGACCTTCATTGAATAATAGAGAGTAAAAATCTCATCTATGTGAAAAGTTGAAACCAGTAGGCGAAACATGAAAAAATATAAAAAAGGCATGTGACAAAGACAAGATTTTTTTTCCTGATTAAAACATCCCAAGAAGAATCAGTGATCAATATTCTTAATTACACAAGAACGAAAAACCGGAAATCATTGGTCACGGCAAGTAAACAAAGGTGGTTTCACTCATAGCTACTCAGCAAAACACGCGAAACCCAAACATGGATCAAGTACTTGAATTTCTCTATGAGGAAAAAAAATCTCTCGCAACTGATTATAAACATAACAAAAATTGATCGACACAGTATGTGCGTGCAGCTGTAAATAAGAACTTTGTGAAGGTGTTAGCATGGCATTCAGTGCCTGGAACGTTTCTTCTTACAAACCCGACAGCCTATGGTCCTGGTTTATATGTCTTTGTTCAACACTGTGTATGGTTCTCACGATAGGATTTTCGTTCGCTCTCGGTGTTCTTTTTCCCGTTCTAATGGATGCTTTTCATGAAACTCGAGAAAGGACAGGTAAGATACGAGGTGACAATATATAGTGAAAGTTGTGAGGCGGGAATGATATTCGTGTCTTGTTGACGGCTTTTGGACACAATTATTCGGCGAAATATCCAATATGAATGAGATGACAAGTGTTTTACCTCGATATACCGTTGCACGGTGGTCATGCCCGGATAAATGAAAAAAAATTCATCTCGTCGGCATTTTGTACAGCGGTGAAAAGGCGCGCAGCTTAAAACATCATAAATAATTTTTTTTTCGGAAGCCGGGTGGAAGTGCATTATTAATCGAAAGTTTTGTTGAGAGAGCTCCGGTTTGGCGAGGTATCCGAATCACCGGTTTCATAAGAATAGAGCTTGTACCTGTACTTAGTTTCGGGAGAGTCCATCGCAACGCTTGTAATATAAAATCTCGCTTAGTTAGGGATTGGCCTAAACCATTTTTGCTTCTATTTGTTTCTCTTACTCCTATTAATTTTAGCATAATCAGACCATTAGCAACGAGAGAGAGAGAAATATAGTCCGAGTTCTCATTCATCCTTATTTTTTCTCGTATGAGGCGAAGAAGATACGTTATTTTGCAAGACTATAGCAAATCGACAAGCAACCGGAAACCACGCGAGAAAATCCTCAGCTACTTAGTGCATCGGATTATTTTCAGCACAGGCTAAACGGTCATCAGTTGGCGTCGAAAAACAAGTTACTCCATAAAATTTGTTCCACGCCGTAAAAAAATGGCTTAATCATGCATTTGAACCTGACACGCGGTTTTTCTTCAGGCTGTATTGACGACATTGCTTGCACTTGGAAACACCCTCCGGGAAAAACAAAAAAGTGGAAATTTTTTATTTAACACATGCAGGGGGACACCGCCATACTAAGACATAATACCAGTAGGTTAAGTAAACAATTAAGGTTATAATGTACAGTTGAAAACGGAAACGAACACGTCATTTTGAAATTCGGGCAACGAGCAAGGAAAAAAACAAAACGAATAATCCTGACAAGACGCTCAGGTGTACCCTGGCTGCCAGAGGTTTTTCCCTCTCAGAGCGACGGAATTGAGAAAAAACCTCTGGCATCCAGGGAACTAAGGTGCAGCATAATACACTAAACAGTCTGGAGGACAACAGTGGGAAATGGCTTAAGCCGGTTTTGCGTTTTGCATTCATAATACAAAGACGTTCAAGTGTTTGACCGGCCCTATTCAAACTCCTCAAAACCTCTAATAATCGATAAAAAAATTGGCGAACGATCACGCAATTCTGGTACACCTTATTCTCAATACCAATAAGCCCTGCAAAACGTTCAAATTTTTCAAAATTCTCTCGCTCCACTAACAAAGAATGCGCTAACTTGCGCAACTTTCTCGCCGACTTTTCGATGGAACATATGAGTTAAAAGATTGCTCTTCACACAAACAGACATTCTTGTTTTTCACTTGTACAAACCAGTTCCTTTGTTCCAGCTGCCAATTAGATGGTCGAAGGTCGAAAATATTGAAGGTGCAGTTGTTAGCTCAACTTCATCCAGTGACATCTTGGACGACATGTTTGATCAAAAATAAGACTTTGCCTGACATTTATGGGACGAAAATATTGGGAAAACAATAGCTGCTATTTTTTCATTGTTGCCACAAGTTTCTTTACAGTCGAGCTATGTCATGCGTGATCAGTAGCCATTAGACTGAAATGAATATCGGAATTCCTCTTTTTGAGTGGAATCTTGAAGATTTTTCCGAAAGCTGGTACGAGAAATGCGCAATAACTGAACGATAATTCATCAAACGCTTGAAATAGTTTTCACTTTTCAAACACCGTTTATTTTATAATAAAACTAAAGTTCACAGCTAATTATTTGCGATCCACGGGAAATTCAGAATCTCGATTGCGAAGTTCAGAACTGGCACGCAGTTAAAACTTCAAAACTCCTGGTCACGCGTGACGCTTGACTGTAAATTCAAAGCGTATTCCGCGTGACATCCCACAGGGTCCAGAGGAGATATGTTTGTCGTTAGAACATCAAAACCCGTCGAAAACATCTGAAATGATGGGTTATTTTGATCGCATTGACGATCGCAGTTTCGTTACACATTCTGTATACCGCAAACCAAGAGACTGAGGGCTCGCAAGATTGGCTTACAGTATAAAATACGGAAAGGGAGGAAACTAGCCTGCGAGCAAGCTCTCTTTCGGGGTGGGTGGGCGGTCGAGGAGAGAGCCCACCCACCCCGAAAGAGAGCTTGCTCGCAGGCTAGGAGGAAACTTGTACCACGTTACTCGGTGTTCGATGTGAACCGCAGCACTTGGTGACGGAAGTGAATTGGGACCGGAAACGCAAAAGCAACAGACCGTTACTAATTCGAGAATCAAAACATCAGCTGTGGAGGGAGTTTAAATAATGGCGGCTTTTCCCTTGAAAAGACCCGTTTCGTTGCCCGAAAAGCAGCCGGACGAGAAGAGATGCAAAGTATCGAACAGAGAAAAACACGTGTTTGTTTCTAAATGGTAAGATATCTGACCAGTTGGCTTCCGAACGTGAGCCACAAAACCATGTTTGATTTTTCTCTGATCGAACTTGACTATTTTACCTGCAGGCTTTCAATGAATTATCGAAGAGACGAACAAAACTTTATCTCCGTACAAGAAATACTCGACGACTATGTAAATAACAGCTCCGAAAAGGAAAATTTTCCATTGCAAGTCAAAGAACTGGGGATTATTTTAAAGGAGGCCTTTCCACAGGCGAGTAGAGTCCAGCGAAGAGTTAACGGTGGCCGAGTATGGCAGTACCCACTTTCAAAAACCTCAAATTGGAAGAAGACCGTGTTAAATGGGAAGACTTGCCAGCTTTCACAAAAGAATTCGATTGGCTTTTATCTAGCTCTAGCGACGATTTCTTTGAGTGGATAAAAGTCCAGTCACAAGATCTATGTGAAGGCGGCCGAGTTTTAACTGAAGTAAAGATCTTTAAAGATTGGACATTTGTTGTACACGTCAACAGTCGAAAAGTTGCAAAAGAAACCGTTGGTGTTTCCGAACTTGGGGCATCTTAAAATTACTTCCGATCTTGCGCACATTTACTTTACGCGTCATTTCCGTCATTATGTGTTGCGGTGCACACCGAACGAAAGCTCTCTCTCGAAGCCGTAAATTTCGGTCGCCGAAAATGAATTTGAACGCTTTCTTATGCCGTTTGCCTACAGTATTTGGCAAATACATAACAATTCTAGATCACGTTAGTAAAATCAGGCAATTTAATCCAATTCCATTTGAGTTTCAGGGATTCGAAAATCGGCCACAAATTAGTTTCCTTCCTTTCCGTATTTTATACTGCAAGCCGATGTTGCGAGCCCTCAGTCTCTTGGTTTGCGGTATACAGAATGTGTAACGAAACTGTAAAGCGATCGTCAACGCGATCAAAATAACCCATTATTTCAGATGTTTTCGACGGGTTTTGATGTTGTAACGACAAAGATATCTCCTCTGGACCCTGTGCCCCTTGTAGAGCGGCGGATCAGAAACACAAGTCACATGTCACTCCTGGCAGGGCATTGGATTTTTTGAAGAACGAATTGAAGAACAGCTAACGCTTGATGAAACCCATCTTTTTAGAACCAAAGTTTCGTTTTTAACTTCCCACCGATGCATCACCATAGTTTCTTTAGAAACAAGTGATAATAATGGCTGCATTACTGAAGTGCGTTCGATCTCCAGTATAAATAATATATTTTTATTGTACTGATTGCCTACAAATATTCAGGGAAAATGGACTTGTGGAATGCTTTCAGGCAGTGTTATAAACCAGTTGCAAATCTGAACACAACAAAAAGGTTCAATAGCTCAACATTTTCGTAAGGCCATGCCCTTTTTTTTTCGTTTACCGTCGAATGCGTATCCTGATATTGGGTCGGTCGGTCGGATTGAAAAAAAAAAAGAACCCAAAAAAAAATCATAAGCATTTTCGGAATCGGAGGCCTGGAAAACAACAAGACGTGAACCCAAAATCAATATGGCGGAAAAGTTGGTGGATGTTGTTGCAAAATTAAAACAGCGTGAGAAAAAGGATCAACCACCGAAACTCCTACGCGACATAATAATGGCTTAAAAACGTCGTTACCAATTTTCTTTTTTTGGAAAATGTCAAAAATCTGGGTCGGTCGGACGACGCTTAACGGAGAAAAAAAAGGAGATGGCCTTATGAGCTTGATATACAATATAATAATGGCGATGGCCAAAACGAGTTTTGGAACGAAACTGGTTACTACATGGGCTCGAGGCCTTCGCGTGAAATCGACGCGTGTGGTAAGGCAGTCCAAGAAGGTGCCCACACTCCTAAAGTAGAAGAGCATCCAGAAAGAACCGACACGAAATAGTATGCGTTCTCCTAAAGTGGAAAGAAACTAACTTCTTCATTATCGAAGTAAGGTCCTGTGCATTCTGACTTTTCGAGTGCGTGTCCTGTGTTTGTGGACGGGCACTAATTTGAACAAACCCGGGCAAGGATGCGAGGCGCAGATCTGGGCATCCACCAGCTCCCAAGCCTATTCTCTTGTGTGGAGTTCAGGCCCCTCTGAAATGATAAAATTCGGTTGAAGTAATAATAACAGAAATCTTAGAATTACCCTCGGCACAAGGAGCTACGAATCGTGTACAGGGATTTTGGTCACCGTGCCCAAAATCTCTGTAAAAACTGCAAAAACAAAATTCATTTATGTGCACTAAATCCCAATAGCGCCTAAATTATTTTAATATACCTCTTTGAGTTATACTTGTTCCTTTCCTTTTCAGCATGTGTTTCCTCTATCATACTTGGAGTCTGTTATGCCAGTGGTCCTTTCACAGGTGCCTTACTCAACAGATATGGAGTTCGATTTTCCACAGTTATGGGATGCTTGTTGTCTTCAGCGGGGCTGGCAATGGGTTCATTTGTAAATCACACTAGGATTGTCATTCTTTACATAATCTTTAGTTTGCCCTTTGCATTTGGTGCATCGTTCATTTATGTGACTTCAACCGTAATAGCGTCTCAATACTTTGTCAAAAGAAGATCTTTGGCCCTTGGTTTGCTAACAGGAGGTCAAGGATTGGGTACAATGATCCTTGGCCCAGCTTTGCAGGCCTTAGTAGATGCTTTGGATTGGAGAAACACATTTCGAGTGCTCGCTACAGCTCTGTTTATATTATCGTTCAGTGGATTTCTTCTCAGCTCAGGCCCATCGTCTTCAAGTGAAAAGAAAGACAATTCTTCTAGAAAACTCAGATTTAATCTCACCGTGTTAAAGAACCCAAGAGTCTTCATAAGGGTTGCCCTACCTTCATTCTTCGCATTTTCTCGAATGATTCCATACGTTCACTTAGTAAGTATCTTTTGAGTCAATTGCCAGAAAATTCTAAGACTTAGTGCAAAAACGGAAGAACCGTGGGCAAAGATCGTTCCCAGGGTCTCTCTTCTTGCCTTCCAGGGAAGAAGTGAGACAATGAGAATGAGGTTGAGAACCGACTACCATTTTTGTGGGTCAAAAATATTAGGCAATAGCCCTTTTTCACGGTTAGTTTTTCTCATTTTCATTACAATTTAATATAACGTGGTTGAAACTACAAAATAGCCCGAAATTGCCTCACATACATGCTAGATTACATTGTAATGCAAATGAGAAAAACTAACCGTGAAAAGGGCTATTGTTGGCTAACGAATTGTTGCCTCCATATTCCAAAGCGAACAGAGAGGTCCATCGCAGGTCGAAGGGAGCTCGGAGTTGTGAACGAATCTAACGTAGTTCTGTCGTGCTTCGACGATCACGGAACAAATTATGGAAATTATGGGAGTTGTGGGCTCAAATGTTTTCCGGACTGTTGTGTTCAAATTTCGCCTGACAACTCGTAAGAGGATATACAGCTGATGTAATCTTAGTGAGAGCCAATCGTAGTTGCACCCAGCACGTGAGGAATTGTTGGCAAAACCTGTTGCGTACTGTACTGAGCATTTCAGTGTAGCCTCGCAAATGCGCACATCAAATTACCATTTCAAACCCTTTCGCAAACATGGACAACCTTTCCCTTTTTTGCAGATAGGTGAGCATATCAAAGGATTATTAGGACAACTCTGGATCACCCAAGACAGAGACACTAGACAGGCGTGTCGAAACGTTGACCCTTTGAATTATACCTTTTAAAAATACATTCAAAATTCTCCAAACAACTGTCTGACCAGGGACCTTAATATCTACTACGTCAAAGTTGACGAAAA
>NC_090894.1:9844654-9852154 GCF_036669925.1 Montipora capricornis
AAAAATGCCAGCATAATGTACAAAAGCCTAATGCTTACAGAGTGGCTGTAATTTCCCTTTGTGTTACTTTCCTAGGTTTAATGGCGGATAAATCTGGACAATACGTTGGCGCATTTCTTCTGGCTGGTGGAGTTGGAATTATTTCCTCTGTTATTCCATCTTTCCTTCTCTGTTTCGAAGATGAATCAAACCTGGATTCTAAAATTGAACTGATAGAGGAAGCCAAAGAACATAATGAAGGTTTTGCTACAGGACACGACGAGAAACTACTGTTAGTCAGCAACGTGAATGGTCTTGACAATAATAAATTAATGGTTTTATCAATGGCCAGGGAGTCCGACGTTTAGGCGTAAGCCATCCAAGCATGTCAGGAACCCATAACCAAGAGACTACAACTGACTCCAATACTTAGTTTATGTAAATGCATTTTCACAGCTCAAGCTACTTTTAGACGAGTTCAGTCTTAATAAAATTTAGCTTGCAAGAGTGACCATTTTCAATCCCATGGGTAGTAATTTCTCATGCAAGACTTGCTGGAAAGGTCTGGTTTCGTGGGAAAATCAATCTGTAAATAACTCGGTCGGTAAAAACGTCGTTCCACAGATACATTAAAGTTGTTCTCTCCTGGTCACGGGTTCCTGTTCATGTATCCACACCAGGGGTCCGTTTTTCGAAAGTCCCGAAACTTTACGGGCCATCTTCGGTTGTCACAATTCCCTTTGTATCTCAAGAACGGATGGGATTTATATTGTCAAACTCGACAGTCATTTTTCTTTTTATTTCCTGGAAAACATGTTAAAAGATCAGCTTTCCAAAACCAGCGATTGGCAGTTTCACAAATGTTTTTCGGGCCCGAAAAGTTTTCGGGACTTTCGAGAAACGGGACCCAGACCCCAGTTGTTTGAAGGGTTGATAGGGCTATCCGCTGGATAAATCACTATCCACTCTATAACTCAATCGGTTTTGCTAGTGTCTATCCGCTGGATAGTTATTTGCCCGGTACGCTATCCATCTTTTGAACAACCGAGGCCAGGTGCTTTTGACTTTACTTATTTAATTTGGTGCATTGTAAGAGGGTGAGATGACAGTGCAGTTGCAAGGAAAACTTAAGCTTTTTTGCGACTTGGATAGGGCAGTAAAAATGTTAATGTAGTAGAGAAGAATTATACTGAAGCACAAAAGTATCTTACAATTAAGACGAAGCTCGCGTTTTATTGGCTAATCGTGTTCGTTACCATGACGACACCTAAATTCCCCCATGTGAAAGATAAAATATCTTCACTGCGCGCGGTGAAGATATGATTTTTTAGTAAAAGCAGAAATCCTGGTATTTCATCAGTATCCATAGAATAAATGACAATTATCGACAATTCCTAATTTTCTCTAGATTGACTAGGACGCTTAGCGCTTAATAGGGATTATGGGAAACGGAATATCTGCTATTTTTAAATTCCGTACCCCGATGCCTGAACTCGCGGGACTCGATCCTGGGTATGTCCGATTAACGACCTTTTCACTTATCTATTAGACTACCACCACATCGTTAACTGCCAAAACATCATTTTTTTTAAATATGTCAAATATGTCGTGTATTATTACCCGCTACGACACAAGTTTAAACAGGAGAAAATGTCGGTAACAGACCTCAAGAGAAAGCTAACCATTTTAAAATCAAGCACTAGACGCAAACACTAGACGTAACCACTATTCAGCAATGATTTTATATATACTAATGAGTATTCGTAAATAATCGGTAAAATTGTCAGCAAGTTGATCTTTAGTGGTTGAGTGGATAAAAACAGTTCCTTCAAAGTAGGTGCTCAGGGTTCAAATGCCATCCAGAGATGCAACTTTTACTTTTTTCTTTTAATCTGCTACCGCAAGTCCTGGGGCAGAGTAATTTAAATTGACAATAACAGTCCATCCAGAGAAAATTAGGGATAGCGATATTTCTTGTTTACAAACATTGACGCCATATTTCTTCTGATATTCAAATTTGCCAACCACGGAACAAAAGAAGTCATTGTTTCTATACTCAATTAGGTTCTGGTTGGCGTATTAATAACAATTGGTGACGTCACAAGAAACATTGCTATTGTCGATAATCGTCATTTCAGAGGTAGAGGAAGGACACGTTAAGCATGGAAAAAATAATGCCATACGCGGACTCACTGATCTCCAGAATTAGAGTTTACAAAATGGGATTGGGCACTATTTATGAAATTTCCGCTGCTAACGTCACTCTCTGTTTTCAAGCAATTCTTACGCTTACGCTTATTCCACCGTGGCAAGTGTGACCCAGCCATTGCATTTAACAAAATAAAAATCTTAAAATTAATATATTGAATAACGACCAGCGACAAGGCAGCCGACGAAAGTGTACACCATAACTATATTTGCTCGTGAAAATGTGTAAAAAGATGAATACGCTTGGTATTTTGCTATTTATAAGCTTTATAACGTTAAGTTATTTGATGGAGTTTGAACTAGTAAATACTTAACTATTATTCCATGCGCGCGTTCAATCTGTTTAGGAATTGTATGAACGCGAGTGCTTATCGTGATTTACGGACAGGAAAGATGTTTTGAAACTTGAGAACTTTCTGAACATCAACGAGTGAACATAAAACACAAAAAGCACGAGCAAGAACATACGACTTTTTTATATATTAGATACGCAACAAAATTCCTCCCTCGCTGTGTTTCCATAGCAATTTTCCTACAGATGGTTTTCACTTGACGTCACAGAAAAAAAGAGAAAAAGTCTTTTGGAAATTTCACTCTATGCAAAACATGAAACGTAGTCCCCGGTGTTGTGGTCTAACCTTATCTGGACGGGGGCATCTTTCACTTCCATAAAAATTAATTGTAAACTGCGTAACAAGCAGTCTGGCTAAAGTCCCCCACAAAGTATTGTAAATTAGTCCTGAAAAACCCCGTGGGGGAGACACTAATAGCCTAACGATTGTATTCGATTGTAATTGCTTTGTGCATCAACATGGCCGTCTCATCACGTGATTGAAAACCATCCTTTGAGAGTGCTGTCATGTGACGTCACGGCGGCCATATTGGGGGAGTGAAACAAAGAAATAGCAACCATGTTTGAGGAGTGAAATATTCTTCTGGGAATTGAACTCCGTTTTTATGAAAATTCTTCCTTTCGTTTTTGTATGCAAATATGGCTGCTGGTCACATGAGCGAACACACTCTATTGCACTCTACAACCTATTTATGCATATTGTGTCGAGTATAAAATAAAAGATGTTAAGAAACCAATTTGACCATTTCCGAGTTCATGACTTCCTCCTCTTCAAAGCGAGTCTAAGTTCTTCTTATGAAAATTAGTTTTCATTCACATGTAAAGTAGAACTAATTACCATAACAAAAACTACGCACTTAGACTCGCTTTGAAGAGGAGGCAGACATAAAATCGGAAATGGCTTAATTGGGAGAGCAGAACCGAGATGGACATAGCCAGTTTCATATCCAACAAGCGCAACTGAAAAATTTGTCTGAATAAACTTTGATAAACTCTGACTCTTTAGATACTTTCACCCATAAATGTATCAGCTCGGCAACACTTCGTGCAATCATTTGGAACATATGAGCTATGACAACTTGAAGATTTAATGAGCCAATCAGAACATTCGAATGCAAAATCCAACGTTGAAAATTTAAATTATTTGATGACTACTCGGGAAAAATCCAATCGCACCAATACAGGAGTCGAACGTACGACCTTCCAATAGCTAGTTCCATTTTCGCTTGCTAGTTCAGATGCTCTGTTACGAGCTCGTGGGACCATTGCACTCGGTTTAGGTGACAACTGCCTACCGACTACATGAACCAGATGTGAAATTCTAATGTAAGGCTTGAAGAAGATCTACAGTGCAGCTATGGTAATTAGGGCAACTCTTGCAGGGGCGGATCTACAAGCAATTGCAAAAAGGTTGAGACACTGAATGGAAAATCCACCTCTTCCTCCTAAAACCCCTCTTCTGGTTCATAAGAAAAGGATGAATGCCCCTCCCTCCCCTCTCCCCTTTTTCAATGTTGATACCCTTTAGTCTGAGTGCCAAGTGGAAATGGAAACAACTTTGCTTGGGGGAGGGGGGGGGGGGAAGGGGGGTTGGAGATGCGCTGACTTGAATGACACGCATTGTACGGTTATCAACAGTGAGTGTCTCAACTCTTTTTGCAACTGCTTGTAGAGGGAGGGTGCAGGGGGTGCGCACCCTCCCCTCCTGAGATGACCCGCGGCTTTCTAATACAACGGGTATTCTGCACTGAAAACAAACGTCACCAGTCAGCTAAGCCATTCCGTGGTGGTGAATGCGAAATTTCGGATAAGAAGGTGACCAGATGGCAGCTCGTAAACGAAAATGTTAATGCGGAAGCAAGATGGCTACACACAGCTGTTCGCACGCTAGGGTCTTTTGGACATACGGTTGTTGTGCCTAAATTAAATCCAGCAGAACTCAAGCCGACGTAAAAGAACCCACACACTATTCGTAAAGTGTAGGGCATGGAGCTCCCGGTGTTGTGGTCAGGCCTCATTTCATTCATTCATGTGCTGGGTGAGATCGCTAATGGACTGATAGCGGCTGCCTGCGGCGCCTATATATGCTGATGTCCGATCTCACTCATAGATCACTCACTTGTAAAGCGCATTTGAATATGTCAATAGAAAATGCGCTATACAAATTCATTACCATTACGCGACTGATCGCTAGATTTAACTAAAATGAACAATATTCAAACTGTTCGCGCTATTTTAGTTTTGGAGTTCTGTATTTCGGTTGTGCTACCTGGTAAGTGACAAAAGAAACCACTGCATCTAATCAGCTTAACAGATAATTCAGAGGGTGACGATTTTGTAGAAATTATCCGAGTTTCCGTGATCTTAGCTCCAAGTACAACTTAACGAAAAGATATTGTTCCCTAGGAGAACAAATTACAGCCAAATACAAATCTTTATCAAGGTCTGTGGCCAGTTCCAGTTTTACGCCAACAAGCTTTAACAAAAAAGAAAAAGGAATCACTGTGTAAAAAATATGCATTCTGGTCTTACCAGCCATAAGGAAAAGGCTAAATTCATCGTAATAATTAGCTTGACTTAATAATTTAAGACTTAAATGGTCTATTTGCATTAGTTAGAGTTAGCTACGATCCTCGCAGTTATGAAGGTAATTTTTGCAATTGCGTAAAGAAGCCTGAAAAACTCAGGACTTCAACGGGATTTGAACTCGTGACCTCGCGATACCAGTGCGACGCTCTAACCAACTGAGCTATGAAGCCACTGACGTTGGGAGCTGGTCATTTGTGGGTTCCAATGTTCCCGTGAGGAATGAATCAACGATGAAATGTTATATGAAATGGATCATATATGAACTGCGGATATGAATTCAAGTGAAGCTATGATCCTCGGAGTTATGAAGGCAATTTTTGCAATTGCGTAAAGAAGTTTTCTTTTCCCGTTTGGACAACGTGTCTTTTCATTATTTAAACGATTTTATTTTCTAAATACAAGGTTTGGTTTTTTCCATTTCATTCCTGTTAGCCTTACTTAAGATTAGATCGGGAGACCGGGAATGAACCCACATCGTTGCGAATATCTTATATAAACAGTAGGTTAACTTGGATGCAGTCAAACTTTGTGCTGCACTTTTTCAGAACGTTAAAATTCTTAACAAGATTGGTGACAACCAAGCTATAAGGTGCCTGCTAAAGGAAGAAGATGGGCGATAGTGTTCCTTGACGCGCTGATGAAGGTGCCTTCGTATGAGGCCAACGTAACTTGCATCGAACAGGTCACATTCAAATTGATAAACAAGGGATTGTTCGCTCACAACAGCTGGTTTTGCCACGAGGTTTAGGTATTTTGTGGCTGACGAACACAGGCTGAATAGCCAGTCTCACAAATCTTCTGGCTTAGATCATGAGTAAGAGAGAGGTGACGTGTCGGCTGAGGCCTGGTCTTTGAATGTGACCTGTGCGATACAGGTTATGCTCGCTTGACACGAAGGCATCTAGATCAGCGCGTCGAGGAACACAAACGTCCATCTTCTTCCGTTGACTAGTACCTCCGCGAAAAACATGCCTTGGTTCCCTTCCACCGATCCCATTAAGAATTTTACTGGCCAGGGATGAACAATAAAATGTAGATAATACGTTAGGAGGGCTCTCTCTTGTGATGTCCTATTCACGTGATTGGAATGGGGCCCTTTGCAGCTGGCGATCACATGGCACATAAAACCGCCACTGATTGGAGAGCAAAATTGCGCCAATTAAAAACATAAACTCAAAGCACTGCTAGCGCCGGTGGCTTAGTTGGTGACTGACCCGACTTCCGTGCGGGAGTTCACGAGTTAAAGCCCCGGCCGGACCAACACTCGGGGTCTTGAAACAACTAAGGAGAAAGTGCTCCTTTTGTAACTTCATCGGCAAATGGTTATACTTGTAAAGGACTCACATACTCTGTCCTACACTATCTCTCTCTGTTATAAACGTGACCGACGTAGAAGTGATGTCTCAAAAACGCTAATGGTGTGGGGGGCCACCTTCGTGTACACAGTCAGAAGTCAATGCGACTTTGCCGTGTGCTAGGACATGTAAAGTAAGAACAAACAACTAGTAATCCTATCTAGAGCGATCTTTTATTTCTGGTTTTATATAGCCCTAGTAACTTAATTGCACAGAAGTGGCATGAGAAGTTGATGAGGTGAGCAGAAGTGGCATGAGAAGTTGATGAGGTGACAGTACATGGGGGGGGGGGGGAGGGGGTTGCGCAGGGAGGCGTTGTCCCTTTGTGTGCCTTTGCCTTTCCCCTCTTCTTCCGGGCTTTGTCCGCTATCCCCTCCCTACGCCAAAGTGAAAAGCAAACACTTCCCTAGCAAAATAAATGCTTTTGTCACCAGATTATTCAATTCAATTCAATTTATTTCCTCTTGACGTGGTGACTTAATTCAGTTACAAACCTTTTTAGTGGTCGATGGTGTTTTCATTCGCCCTTGTCACACGGCGGCCATATTGTCCCGGGAGACCAAAAGAGCTTTGTTTTACCACGCCAAGCCTCACCCCCATGATCTCCACTGCGAGGCTTGGCGTGGTAAAACAAAGCTTTTTTGGTCTCCCGGGACAATATGGCCGCCGTGTGACAAGAGCGGATTGTATTAAGGGCCCACAGACGAATTTTTGGGAAGGAAGTGAAATGTTACTTCCGGTAACTGACGTCATCATATCATGAGCTGACCAGAAAACCCACTTACAAGAAAAAAATCACCGCACGAACTGTGCGTTTCACCCCCAAATACAGAATTTAGCTAAGCATTGATTTTTTTCAAATCATCTTTTTGGAAAAAGTTATGGGTATTTCAGTATCGTTAATGTCTTTCAAAATAACATTTGTCCAAATAAAATAAAAAAACCATGCTTGGCTGGATGCAAAAACGAATACAAATTATCAAACCACCGATTTAATACCCAAATTGCGTAGCACGG
>NC_090894.1:9857154-9867154 GCF_036669925.1 Montipora capricornis
GCAGTAAGAAGTCACGCCGCCACCATGCGACTAATGCTAAGTATTAAGTTCGTATGCCATTCCTACAGCTAATACAATATCCTTATCCTTTAGCACAGACATCGTAATTCTAGAACTGTTAATATCAATAAGATAACGTTGCAATTAGAAGTCACAACGCTAATTTTAAAAGCGGCTGATTCATACGCTAATATTAATAAGACTTATGCTTACACGTATGGCTAATTTTTGTAATAATTAAGAGCAGTTTTTAATTGATCAATTGAGTGCTATCACACAAAAACCAAAGAAATTGCTCCGGCCAACTGCCACAGATGAAAAAAGCAGGATGCACTAATCAAAATTGAAGGAAAAAGTGGGGATATTTTTAGCCAATCCTAAACACGTCAGTGCAAAACAAAAGCAACTGCAAAATGTTTCTGTGGAGTCTTTATTATTGTGAGCAATTGTAATATCAGTGCCAATGCTAATATCATTGCTAATGCTACTGTTCATGCTCATAGCAAAGCTAAAACTAATACTAATGCAAGTGCTAATTCGAATAAGACTAATATTAATATTAGTGATAGGGGTAGTATTACCGCTAATGCTAATACTAATACTAATATATACTAATACTAATGCTAATACTAATACTAATGCTAATGCTAACGCTAATACTAATACTAATACTAACGCTAATGCTAACGCTAATGCTAGAGCGGTTTTCAAATGAGTGTCGTAAAACCAAAACCAAAGTAATTACTTTGGCCAATCAAAAAGGACGGAGACAATCCAGTAAACCAATCAAAACTCGAAGTAATAAACTCGAAGTAATTATACGTAGCCGACACAAAGCGCGGAAAAATGTGCACGCACAAGCCACGATTGGTTTTGGCTTCACTTCTGATTGGTCGAAAAAATGGCGCGAGAACTTTGAACCAATCACTGAGTGAAGTAGTCATGAACCAAAGTAATTTTCTAATTACTTTTCGACAATCGACTGAAAACCGCTCTAATACTAATACTAATACTAATACTAATACTAATACTAATACTAATACTAATACTAATACTAATGCTAATGCTAATGCTAATGCTAATGCTAATGCTAATGCTAATGCTAATGCTAATGCTAATACTAGTACTAATACTAATACTTATACTAACACTAACACTGATGCTAGTGCTTAATTAAGCTAATGCCAGTGCCATTACTGATACTAATGCAAATGCTATTACTAATCACACACCTCACACCCTAACGCCTGGTAGGCTGCAACAGTGTGTCAGTTAAGAGGTATAGGCAAAAAAAACTTCTCTATTTCTTTCTTTCCATCCTGGCACATCATTCTTGCTTGAACTAGGTGGTTCTTTTCCTTACAAGTAACTTGTGAATACCATCTATCCAACGTTTTCTTTGGCTTCTTGCCAGGGGGCATTTGCATGACATGGCCAAACCGATGTATGGATGGTCTTCTCAATCGTCAGTGCGACAGGTGCATCAGTGGTTGGTTTTGTGTATGTTGACATTCCTTTTGCAGTACCTTCTTGTAACATCAAACTCTCATTTTAGCTGCTTGTTGTGACCTTGCTTTAAGTCTCACTCTTAGGACAAGTACAGGCCTTAGAATAATATTGACGTGTGCATGCCGATCTATAACGTTTTCCCTTAGTAGAGAGTACAGCTTTGACACAATCTTGGAGATTTGCTGAACCTCTTGGTGATTTTAATTCCCATAACATTAGCAGTGCTCATTTGGCTACCTATAACTAGACAAACCCATCAGTGAAAGCGAGTTCGCAGTGTTCAGTTTTAGGTTTCCACTCACAGGATTCCAAGATACCATCATGTACTCCATCTTGCTCATGCTGAGTTTCAGGCTATATTAAGTAGGTCAGGTTTCCATCCAGTTTCTCACGATTCCTTCCAGCTGGTTTCCTGTGTTGGTTTTTTGAGCAATCTATTAGAGCGAGTTTCAATCGAGTGTCGTAAAACCAAAACAAAAAAAATTACTTCGGCCCAATAAAACGGGCGGGGACAATCCAGTAAGCCACAATGGTTTTGGTTTCACTTCTGATTGGTTGAAAAAATGACGCGAGAACTTTGAACAAATCACTGAGTGAAGTAATGCAAAACCAAAGCAATTCGCTGATTACTTTCGACACTCAATTGAAAACCGCTCTAAAACTACTAATATCACTAATACTAATACTAAAACTAATACCAATAATGCTAATACTAATATTAATACTAATGCTAATATTAATACTAATGCTAATATTAATACTAATACTAATACTAATACTTATACTATTCGATTGTAATTGCTTTGTGCATCAACATGGCCGTCTCATCACGTGATTGAAAACCATCCTTTAAGAGTGCTGTCATGTGACGTCACGGCGGCCATATTGGAGGAGTGAAACAAAGAAATAGCAACCATGTTTGAGGAGTGAAATATTCTTCTGGGAATTGAACTCCGTTTTTATGAAAATTCTTCCTTTCGTTTTTGTATGCAAATATGGCTGCTGGTCACATGAGCGAACACACTCTATTGCATTCTACAACCTATTTATGCATATTGTTGTCGAGTATAAAATAAAAGATGTTAAGAAACCAATTAGGCCATATCCGAGTTCTTAACTTCCTCCTCTTCAAAGCGAGTCTAAGTTCTTCTTATGAAAATTAGTTTTCATTCACATGTAAAGTAGAACTAATCACCATAACAAAAACTACGCACTTAGACTCGCTTTGAAGAGGAAGCAGACATAAAATCGGAAATGGCTTAATTGGGAGCGCAGAACCGAGATGGACATAGCCAGTTTCATATCCAACTAGCGCAACTGGAAAATTTGTCTGAATAAATTTTGATAAACTCTGAATCTCTAGATACTTTCACCCATAAATATATCAGCTCGGCAACACTTCGTGCAATCATATGGAACATATGAGCTACGACAACTTGAAGATTTAATGAGCCAATCAGAACGTTGGAATGCAAAATTATTTGATGACTACTCGGGAAAAATCCAATCGCACCAATACAGGAGTCGAACGTACGACCTTCCAATAGCTAGTTCCATTTTCGCTTGCTAGTTCGGATGCTCTGTTACGAGCTCGTGGGACCATTGCACTCGGTTTAGGTGACAACTGCCTACCGACTACATGAACCAGATATGAAATTCTAATGTAAGGCTTGAAGAAGATCTACAGTGCAGCTATGCTGATTAGGGCAACTCTTGCAGGGGCGGATCTACAAGCAATTGCAAAAAGGTTGAGACACTGAATGGAAAATCCACCTCTTCTTCCTAAACCCCTCTTCTGGTTCATAAGAAAAGGATGAATGCCCCTCCCTCCCCCCTCCCCTTTTTCAATGTTGATACACTTTAGTCTGAGTGCCAAGTGGAAATGGAAACAACTTTGCTTGGGGGGGGGGGGGGAGGGGGTTTGGAGATGCGCTGACTTGAATGACACGCATTGTACGGTTATCAACAGTGAGTGTCTCAACTCTTTTTGCAACTGCTTGTAGAGGGAGGGTGCAGGGGGTGCGCACCCTCCCCTCCTGAGATGACCCGCGGCTTTCTAATACAACGGTTATTCTGCACTGAAAACAAACGTCACCAGTCAGCTAAGCCATTCCGTGGTGGTGAATGCGAAATTTCGGATAAGAAGGTGACCAGATGGCGGCTCGTAAACGAAAATGTTAATGCGGAAGCAAGATGGCTACACACAGCTGTTCGCACGCTAAGGTCTTTTGGACATACGGTTGTTGTGCCTAAATTAAATCCAGCAGAACTCAAGCCGACGTAAAAGAACCCACACACTATTCGTAAAGTGTAGGGCATGGAGCTCCCGGTGTTGTGGTCAGGCCTCATTTCATTCATTCATATGCTGGGTGAGATCGCTAATGGATTGATAGCGGCTGCCAGCGGCGCCTATATATGCTGATGTCCGATCTCACTCATAGATCACTCACTTGTAAAGCGCATTTGAATATGTCAATAGAAAATGCGCTATACAAATTCATTACCATTACGCGACTGATCGCTAGATTTAACTAAAATGAACAATATTCAAACTGTTCGCGCTATTTTAGTTTTGGAGTTCTGTATTTCGGTTGTGCTACCTGGTAAGTGACAAAAGAAACCACTGCATCTAATCAGCTTAACAGATAATTCAGAGGGTGACGATTTTGTAGAAATTATCCGAGTTTCCGTGATCTTAGCTCCCAGTACAACTTAACGAAAAAATATTGTTCCCTAGGAGAACAAATAAAAGCCAAATACAAATCTTTATCAAGGTCTGTGGCCAGTTCCAGTTTTACGCCAACAAGCTTTAACAAAAAAGAAAAAGGAATCACTGTGTAAAAAATATGCATTCTGGTCTTACCAGCCACAAGGAAAAGGCTAAATTCATCGTAATAATTAGCTTGACTTAATAATTTAAGACTTAAATAGTCTATTTGCCTTAGATAGAGTTTTCAAGTGAAGCTATGATCCTCGCAGTTATGAAGGTAATTTTTGAAATTGCGTAAAGAAGCCTGAAAAACTCAGGACTTCAACGGGGTTTGAACTCGTGACCTCGCTATACCGGTGCGACGCTCTAACCAACTGAGCTATGAAGCCACTGACGCTGGGAGCTGGTCATTTGTGGGTTCCAATGTTCCCGTGAGGAATGAATCAACGATGAAATGTTATATGAAATGGATCATATATATGAACTGCGGATATGAATTCAAGTGAAGCTATGATCCTCGGAGTTATCGGAAGGTAATTTTTGCAATTGCGTAAAGAAGTTTTCTTTTCCCGTTTCTTTACCGCCACTGATTGGAGAGCAAAATTGCGCCAATTAAAAACATAAACTCAAAGCACTGCGAGCGCCGGTGGCTTAGTTGGTGACTGACCCGACTTCCGTGCGGGAGTTCACGAGTTAAAGCCCCGGCCGGACCAACACTCGGGGTCTTGAAACAACTAAGGAGAAAGTGCTGCTTTTGTAACTTCATCGGCAAATGGTTATACTTGTAACGGACCCATAAAAGTGTTATAAAAGTGACCGATTCAGTTACAAATCTTTATGTTGTCGATGATGTTTTCATTCGCCCTTGTCACACGGCGGCCATATTGTCCCGGGAGACCAAAAGAGCTTTGTTTTACCACGTCAAGCCTCACCCCCATGATCTCCACTGCGAGGCTTGGCGTGGTAAAACAATGCTTTTTTGGTCTCCCGGGACAATATGGCCGCCGTGTGACAAGGGCGAATTGTATTAAGGGCCCACAGACGGATTTTTCGCACGTTGCTAAGGAAGTGAAATGTTACTTCCGGTAACTGACGTCATCATATCATGAGCTGACCAGGAAACCCACTTACAAGAAAAAAATCACCGCACGAACTGTGCGTTTCACCCCCAAATACAGAATATAGCTAAGCATTGATTTTTTCAAATCATCTTTTTTGAAAACGTTATGGGTATTTCAGTATCGTTAATATCTTTCAAAATAACATTTTTCAAAATAAAAGAAAACCATGCTTGGCTGGATGCAACAACGAATACAAATTATCAAACCACCGATTTAATACCCAAATTGCGTAGCACGGAGACAAATTTAGAGTTTGCTTTATTGGTCACGTGACCATGGGCGTGGCATGATGACGTCATATTTAGGGTTATTGGCTTACAAAAGTTGGAAAATGGCTAAAATAATGCCAAATTCTCTCAAATTACTTAACCATTACATCCTTAGCAACGCATCCCAAAAAATACGTCAGTGGGCCCTTAACCATACAGGCGAGGAAACAGAAAGAGCGTGGAAACATAGAACATGGTTATAGATAATATTAGTAGTACAGTAAAATATAGTAGAGGTACGGCCCGGCGGACAAATTCTAGGAAGGAAGAGAGTTTTGTATACAGAGCGAGAGATAATGCTTAATTTCAAGAGACCAGTTATTTTGAGTATTGCTTAGAGAGTAAATAATGTTTGATATTTTTAGAAAAGGTGTACACATTCAAATCTTTGAGGTATTTTGGGATAGACTTCCAAAGATCAATAGCTTTAAATGAAATCATCTGCTTGCCAGTGTTCGTCCTAACATGTAGCTTATATACGTTTTGTTGGGTTGCATATCTAGTACTCTAGCTACGCTCTTCGCTAGCATACTGGAAGGTGTTGCGAGATACATTGGGTAGTAGACCTTTGTGCCAGAGGTGGGTATCTTTCACTTAGCGACATATGTCAGTAGAAATTTCCTTTTGCCTACCCCGCTACCTTGCAATAATTTACGCTGGCTACTCTGTTATTATTTGTCGAAACTCTTATTGGTTATACGTTTTGTCTCTGCAGTGGCGGGTCTAAATTGCTACAAATGCGACAGCGATGTATCATGGGACCACTGTGAAACGGTAACAGAGAATGTCACGTGTCCGTCGGAAAATAACGAGCGATGCAGTAAGATCTACTACGAGAGTCGCGTATTTAGGACGTTCACCAAGTTCTGTGAGAGAGCAGACCAATGTAACCGAGACCAAAACCCTATATGCAAGGCAGCTAAAGAACATGATCGGGGTTGGTGTGCAATCGATTGTTGCAAGGGTGACCTTTGCAATCCAGGCTCAATCTACGGGATCAGCAACTACTTGCTGGCATGCGCTATAACTGCATTGGCTTTTACATGAAAGCTTGTACAGTAATTCCGAGTTACACATCGCTTGTCAAGAGAAATTAGTGGAATTCTTGAGATTGTAAAAGAGATAAACGAACTTCCGCAGCTAGCATTATTCATTAAACGTGGTTGTACCTATATCTTAACCTCGTATGTTTAGGTATTTTTAGTAACTGCTTGTGTCTTCCAAACAACTGTGTTTAACGGGACCATTCCACTGTTTTGAAAAGGTCTTTAGAATAAAGACGCCCTGTTCGAGTCAGTGACCACCATGAATAATAGCATCACGTCTCAGCTAGACGACAACAGCAATTGTAATAGATGGAGTTCCCGTTGCATCATTCTTCACAAACGCCTTTGCGCGCCCCGGGTCCCTTCCCAGATTCTTTGCGGATAGATACGACTTCGGGGCCCAATAACAATGGAAAGATGCATAAACTCAGCCTTCTTGGAAAAACTACGGGGTGTGGAGCGCGCGAGGTCTTTAGAGCATGCGTTATCCTAGACGAAATTTACGTGTTTATCTTTGTTTTTCTTCAGTAATAATTCACTGCCACGAATCCTACCAAGCGATTCTACACAAATGCGTTGCAAAACGAGAAAAGAATAATCATTGATCGATTATTAAAACAGAAAGCACTGTCTTCAAACTACCACTGACTCACTCCTCTTTCCTCTTTGTATATAGTCCCACTCCAAGCTTACTAAAGCTTTAAACTTTGTTACCACTGACAACTATGAACAGAGGTTCTTTACTTTCACAAACGAAAGTGGAATTATCAATCTCCCATGCATTTCGTTGACCTTTGCCTTGCTAAAAGTATTGAGGTCACCTGACAAACTTATCCAATTTCAGCCAAGATATTGATAGTATTCGCTAAATAAAACGAAATTTATTTGGCAGTTAGGAGTCAAGCAGCAGATACCTTATTAATAAGTTGTCATTCATTGATACACAAGTCTTGCGAATCAGTTACAACCAACATACTGTTCGTATTCGCAGGAGGGTATACTTCATGTCCTAAATGTTGGTCTATCTTTTACGGTATATCATAAACGAGAGGATAATTGACTTCTGAGAGAGAATACAATAGAATAGAAAAGGATACCATAGAATAAACTTGACGGTGGGTGAAAAATATTCTACAATTTACACCGTTTTCCAACGTGACTAAACAACGATACATTCTTCTCCAATAAAGTCTTAGTAATTTTGACACATTTCTTGACATCTAAGCCCAATCATCTCGTATTCAATTATGAATTGTGAAAGCCTAACAATCTCCGCACGGTTAAATTATTTGTACCATAAAAATATTTTAAATGCAAATACTACCGTCTCAAGCTGTTCTTAAATATCAGGAAGACAGAACATATATAAGATTCATAATATAAAGGTATCTACATTTTCCTGGTGGGAGAAAGTTCTCTAATATTCACTCATTCATGCTTGGGTAATTTCTGTGAATACAACTCGAATCTCTTCATATGTTGAGTGCCTTTTTATGCGAACGTAGAAAAGAAATGAAACAAACACGTCACTTGAAAACAATATCTGCATGTTGTTTAACACAATACATTGTTTACCTAGGAACAATTTTATTTGGAAAAGTGTTATTAATTTTTGTCATGTTTTTCGTTTGCTTAATGTTTTAAGTGACTTGTTTGTTCAGGTAACCCGCCAAGAACCTGACAAAACAAAGAGTTAAGAAAATTTAAAGCTTTAGCAATGCAACGATAAAGAAAGTTGATATGGCCATGAATTTGTAGTCTCTGTTTGAAACATGAGCGTTTCCTTTCGAATTTGCCAGTGTTTTCCGCATTTTGGCCGCGAGAGAGTTGAAACGAGAGCAAAAATTCGACTGACACTCGGGTGCCAATTTCCGCACGGACAGAATGCGAACTGTCTCATTTCCCACGCAATTTACTCTCCCATTGGGGCCTGATTTAAATTTTAACACACCTTGAAGCTAACAAAAGAATTGCTTTAGGTCACTGATTCAGCTATTTAACTTGCAGCAGGTATTGTGCAAGCGGTAAATTAATTTGGTAAACAAAGCCCCAATTACCTGCTTTATTTAACTTCATGGCATCTTAGACAATTACGCGTGAATAGTTTATGACATAAGCAAGATTTGCTCCCGACCAATAAAAGGAAAGCTTTACGAGACTCCACAATGATTTCATCTCATTTAGGCCATTCACTAACCACAGGCATCCATTAAGGTCTTGCCATTAACCCTTTCATAACCTGAACAGTGCATAATTAGGAGCTAACAAAGCATGCATTGTTCAAACCGGGACCTTGCGTTAAGGAAAGATTCACTGCAAAGGTGATGAGGAAATTAGGTAGGAAATACGATGTGTTTTCTTCCAAGATTCTTGAAAATCGCAAAGATCTAAATGCTCTTAAAATTGGATTGCCATTCTCTAACAGCAGGTAAAGTCTTCTCCAATATCAGCGAGTACAAAGACCCGGAAAAATAGTGACAGCTTTTATGCCATGAAGAATACAGTTCCACCTCCACTTGGTTGAATTGAAGGGCGAGCGAAAAGAGAACAGCATCTTTTACGAAGAAGCATTTGCCTCCCAGACCGAAAGCGCTCATCTTTGGAGGGTTCTTCTCTGGAGGATGAAAAAGAACATGCAAAACCAGAGAAAATGTCTGGAGAAAAGTAACAGAAAAAGCACCATCCTTTGCAAAGTACGACTCAAGACACCTACTGGGGAGTCAAGGAATAAACACTTGTTCATTTGTTTGTCGCCAAAGGACAAGAAGATCCACAATGAATGAAAGCCAGCGAGAAACCAAGAGGCCATGACAGTGCATTAGTGAACAACAAAGCATGACCACTGATGACAGGTGGATCTTCTTCAAGATGCAACCGCCATTGCTGAAGCCGCGAAAAAACAACCCACCAGGTGAGCATCGGAACACACCATTAAACACGCGAATACACAGCCCTTTTGTGAACAATTTTCGGCCGATGGCAGGGATTACCTCCGGCTTCTACGAGCATGAATCCCGGCTACTTTCGGATAAACTCCTTGTTGTAGCTACATGCTTCGCTAACACATGGTTCATCGCCAGCTAATTTGATTTACCCGGCAGTTTCAAATCTTAGGGAAAGCCCTGGGAGTGTACACAAATTATGATAATCTTAATAGTTGTAAGTGCTTAAAACATCTTGAGTAAATGTTATATTTGTCTGACTCAATTGTAGGAAGGCCACACCCTCATGGAGTTAGCAAATGCTGTGTTGAGAAACTCACTGAGAAGGATCAAGGAAAATGTTCTGAAGTTTGCGTAGTTTTATTTCTAATAACTTAAAATTAGTCTAGTTACGTCAATGAGT
>NC_090894.1:9874654-9912154 GCF_036669925.1 Montipora capricornis
TAGACTCACTTTGAAGAGGGGGCAGACATGAGATCTCCGAAATGGCTTATTGTAGGAAATAGGTAGCAACGGTTTAGACTTAAGGAAACTTCGCATTGGATGTCAAAATTGGGTGTGCATCTTATTAGGTGAATTTCTCAATATAGCGCTCCAGAGATTAGTGTACATGAGATTGACACCAGTGATCAATCTACAAAGCTGATATAACACCAGTGCTTTGCTGGTGCTAGAACCAGTGCTAATAACTATACCAGTCCTACATATCATTAACGACGAGACTTACATGTAGGCCAAAGCAAACAAATGCCTATGTCAAAGCTAACAAAATTTCAGTGTCCGTATTAGGAGCAGTATAGGTGTACTCAAGTTGCAACACTCTTCCTTATGTATCTAATATTATACAAGAGGGCAATAATTATGGCAGTAAACATGTTAATACTAAGACTGACACTTATTTTAATATTGTTATAACAGTAAACTAGATAAAACTATCATGCACTTACAATGATTCAGTCAAAGCCAAATGCTAGTTTATACACATGCATCTAACCAATAATAATTTTATTATCAATCAGTCTGCTTATCAAATCTTAGTGATCACGTTAAATCACTTCCTAACCCAAGAGGAGATCATACTAAGTCTTTTGCTGGCACAAAATCTAACAATAAATGCAATGTTCATGTCATCTGTCATTATAGGATGCTTTTAATCTGCTCTGCTCTCCTCCCTAATATCAATATTCATGGTAGAAAGCTTACTAACACTAGTCTTGTAAAAAAAGCAAGTAAATTAAACAAGAGACTACATGTTTTATAAATTAAAGGATTGCAGCTTTAACATGTGGCCAAATGGAGACAACAACATAAAGAAATCCAGCTGGTTGAAGACAACATAGTTATTTGCAATAATTATAATCAAAGTGCAGAGTTGAAGTATTCAGGAGCTTTGAAGACAAATCTACAAAGGGATCAAAGTGGGATGTGAATGCAGTGTATCTGCTTGTGTTAGGACATTAAACAATCTTTAATATGGTGTAACTACATGTATCAAAAAACGTAACTGGAAATGAAAAAGCCAGTGGCTGTAAAATGGAACTGTGTGACACATGAAGTGTGATGTAATTTAGGGTATCTGGGGAAAGTTTTACATGGGAATAGAACTGACTCAAAATACATGTGAGAAAGGTTTGTAAGTTCTGAAAACAAAAAGTACATCTTGAAGTGCTATGCATTAAATTATTTATATTTTGTGGTTTACTGGGCACAGGTAACCCATGCAAATCCAACGGCAGTATTAACCACAGGATTACCCTTCCTCCTCATTGTTGTTCATTATGCTAATCAGAACACAGTCCATCTATGGGGCACTTTTGCTGTGATGTTATGTCAGTAAAGTTATCCACAAGTAAAGCTGAACTCATATTCCATAATTTGTACATGTATGCTTTAATAAAAAATGATGACAACAATTTATAAAATTATTTTGTGATTATTTTCCTTGCATTCTTTTACAGTGACTACGATAATTTTTGTATTTTGCCAGCAAACACCAAAAAGTTGGTTACTTACAAAAAAATGAGTTTTTGCAGCAAGCATATGATACTTCATGTTTTGTAGCTTTCTCTTCAAGCAGTGACCTTCTCCTTGTTTTCAGTCAAAGCCATCATTTTGCATCGCTACTCTTAGAAGCTTCATTCTGCTTACCAAAAAAACTATTTTTCTCTTTTTGACATTATTTTTGTTGTGAAAAGACAATAATGCAATTCTAGAGTTTTAATTGACTAATGGCCACCTTGGTATACATGTATGAGGTATTATACCATGCTCTACAAATATCAGTAACTGTACGCATCAGTTTTTTTGTTTTTACCAATAAAGTAGGGAAGATTTATCCATGATTTGTCCGTGTTTTTAATAAAACAATAATTGTTCCACTTGTATTTGTCGGATAGAAGATGATTATGTAATCAACTCGGCACCATGCACCTCATTGGCTATCTACATTATGTATCATCTCGGATCCAACCCTCTACACTTGGAATACTATGCATTTAATTGAATGTGCTCAATTAAGAGCACAAGAAGTACATCTATTTTGCTGTGGACCGTGACACAGGCACATGCACAACAAACAAGGGTGCACATTGCCTTTCTTTGCTGGACAAAGTCTTTGCGTGTGTTATTGCATTCCATCAGATTATACATGTATTCACAGACTGAAGTTTCGAAGCAATTTCATTAATTCACTAATTTAGACCCTTGATACACTTTAAAAGTTCCTCTACTGAAGGCCTATCAGTTGGCACTTTGCTACAATGGACGAGTGCCAAATTTCCTTGCTTATCCAACACAAAATCTCCTCCCATTTGCATGGGGTCATCTTCCTCAAACATGGCCACAAGTTTACGGCCTGCACGCTTTTGTTCAGCGTAATAAACTAGAGCCGAGATGCTCCAAACTTTTGCCACTGATCGTTTGAGGCCCAAGGAAATGTATAGTTGCCGTTTTGGGTCTACAAACATTTTGAACTCACATTTGGTGTCTTGAATCCATTTCTTTGCACCATCCTTAGAATTAAGAGAGAAGAAATTTTGAAATTATTATCATTATTATTCAGGGCTTGAAATTGCGACCAATACAGTCGCATTTGCGACTGAATTTTCTCCCTTTGTGACTAAAGTATCTGGAGAAGTCGAAAATTTGGGACTCGTTTTCACCTTTGCTCCTTCGAAACAAAAGGATTAGCAGTTACCAGTTTCTGCTACTTTTGCTAATATAAAAAAAGAAATGACAAAATTATTTTATTTATCACTGTGAAGTTTCTGCGATGTTATGTGCACAACTCCATTTCTTCGATCATTCGCCATTTTCAGCGGTTTCTTTACACACAAGTATACAGTACATAATTGCAGGCTTATATTTTGTTTTGTTAAACCGCTGACACCACAATGCTGCGCAACGATTTTGCAACCTAAATTTGTGAAATTGCGACCAAATTTTCATATCTTGTCGCAAAATTGCGACTGGATTTTTTCGTTAATGTCAAGCCCTGTTATCATCATCATCATTATTATTATTATTATTATTATCAACTTATAACAGTGCAGAAATTAATATTAATTTGGAAAATATTAGAAAATGAATGAAAACTTATATGAGACTTCATCCAATGACTCCTCAACTGCGCCATGGATTTGATGGTGTTTGTGAGCTGATATCTTTGGACCAGACAAAGTCTCAAAGAGTTTAAATAACTGAGCAAAAAACTGCCTTTGTCAATAATAATAAAATAATTATTCCATCTTAGCAACCATGGCAAATTAGTCTACTAGGTGACAAAGTCCTCAGAGTAGGGATAGAGACCCCATGTCCTTTTGCTGACCCTTCCTTGGCAATAATGCGGATGGCTTAAAACTCAACGAAACAAATTATATCATTATTGATATCATAATTATTATTTAAAATAGCAAACCTACCACATTTCCAAAGCTGACAACTATGACTTGTGCATTCTGAGCCTCAAATTCAACTATGCGCTGCTGGACTTGGGCCACATGATCACGTCACGGTAGTCAGGCAAAGTGTCGAAGCAAAATCAGGATGGTAGCAGTTGAAGTTAGGAGGTCTTGAATGGAACAGTGTCTAGCAAAGAAACATTAATATTAATTAAATGAAGAATACAAATAATTATGGTTATAATAGAAAAGACCCTTTTGAGAACATGGTTCACACCATTTGTGAGCCAGGATCAAGTTTGTAACTCAGTCATGTCCAGCAGACGAGTTTTTAATAGTGTCTTCAAACAAGAATCACTTCTTTAACAACATTCAGATTACCAGGTCTGAGAACAAACAGTTCAGTAATCTGTTTTAAAATGAAAATTGTTTGAAACACTTGCACTTTCACTTTATTTTAATTTAATTTCTGTTGAGAAGTGGAATATAATATACATTGTATTACTGTGTTTCTGTTGCAAAGGAAAAATTTCCATTTGATCAAGAGCCAGGGTAGAATACTTGTGATATGGTTGTACAAGCTTTAGACATTTGATTATTACTTAATTCATTATTGATCAGCCAGAGATGCACCAACCTTTCTGTGGAAACTTCAATTAATTTAAGTTCACAAGGTCCCTTTGATCCCACAACAACCTGCTCTTCCTTTGAAACCTTGGATGGTGGGTTTATCTTGGAATCAACCTCTTGTAAAAACAAGTTCCACTCCTCTTCAGTCTCATAAAGTTCCTCTTCCATATCACGAATACATTCAAAGTTGTACATCTGTTTTATCATCTCCTCCATACCTTTCCTTGACATCACATTCAGTGATTCAAATGCCGTAAAATAGTGACCAATCATTGATCCCATTCGGCGTACTTTGTCTACTAAAAAGTTGTCAATTGACTTGCTTACATTTTCTTCGGCTTCATTCAAGGTGTTTCTTAAAATCTTTTGCAATTTCTCGAGTACTTGAAACAAGTTCTCCATGGCTGCCTAAAAAGTAGAATTATTTACATAATTTGCACATTTCATAGTTAATTAGCCAACAAGTTGTTTTGCCAAAGTCACTTTCCCATTGTCAATGAGTCCATTCAGTGGTGTATGTCATATACAGTAACATCCCGTTCTGGCCAGTCTAACCCTTGCCAAAAAACTCACAGTTTAGACCTACTGTAATTCAGGGCTTCTGATAGGGTGAGAAAAACAGTTGGAAATTATGCGGCACTTTCAAATCTCATTATGCGGCAAGAAAAGTCTGTTATGTGGCAAATTATGCGATTTCATTTTAGCTAATTTAACTGTGTTTGTTTGATCTAAGGGGAGCACAATCCATTCCTTGCTGTTCAAAAACATAAATTATTTGAGCACAAGGGGATGATGTGAAATAAACCATTTGTTGCCTTACTTGAAATTATTGAAATCAGAGATGGCTCATTTTGCCGATTTAGTGTCACACGACTCAGCTTCAAGTAGCTTGTCCACCACAAAAATTTGGTTTATCAACGGAGTTGATAATGTAAATTGACCACCGTACAGAGATTCTAAAAGCTGACGTTTCGAGCGTTAGCCCTTCGTCAGAGCGAATCGATTCGCTCTCACGATTCGCTCTGACGAAGGGCTAACGCTCGAAACGTCAGCTTTTAGAATCTCTGTACGGTGGTCAATTTACATTATCAACTCCGCTGATAAACCAAATTTTTGTATACTACCTGTACTTCCCCAGTGACGCAGCACCACAGTTTCTTTAGAAACTACCCCTTTGTCCACCACAAACTTTTGTAGATGAACAACCACTATGTTGCATGAATTCAGCAAAACAGCAGACCATCATCAACATGAAACGTTTCTTTGGGGTACTTTCTGGCCCTGGTTTTTGCCGAAATGTATACAGAGAAGTAAGATTTTTTTTCCTGCAAAGAAGTGCTAGGTGTTTTAACAACAAACTTGTCCGTGAGGACGTTTGCTTCAAGTAAAAGAAAATACTGCATATTGCAAATGACAATCCAGCACTGTTTTCACACCACATTTCTTCAGAGAACATTTTAGGGAAATGACTTGTCGCCAATGAGCAGTCGCTAACTATCGAAAACCAGCACCAGGTCCCGACAAGTAAAACGACACCTAGAACGCCAGTTTGTTTGTTTCTTTGTTCTTTCCAGTTTTTGACTTCTTTTGAAAGCTAAAATGGCTTGAGATTATGTTTAAATTATCAAAGAACTTAAGAAAAAGCGAGATTTGGTTCTTTTCTTCCGTAAATTGTGTGATTTTGTACATCAAATTCTGCAATTTTTCGTGAATTATGCGATTTGTTGTGATTTTAGCTCAATTATACGAAATAGCAACATCTCATAATATCAGAAGCCCTGGTCATCACTTTCCTACAGCAAGCTAAACCTAAGTAAGTCTATCTGAAAAATGTTTAATGACAAACTGTGACAATTTGCACAAGGCATGGTTAGGGCTGTAGGTACTGTATTATTTTTAATCTCTTGAAACTGTCTTGCATTTTTAAACTCACTTAGGTCACAGATCAGTACCCATGTTGCACCCACCGCTTCTTTCACTCTTCCACCTCAGCAATGAACAAACTATTGGAAATGGCAGACCTTCCAACTTTAGCGCATTATGCACGAGTCTCACCCCAGCAGATCTAGGAGTATTAAATTGCAGAATATCCAGCCACCATTGTAATCTTGTGGTGGCACTGTTTGAAGAAAAAAAGCACATGACAATACCCGCCATTCATATGAAAACACAGTAAGTGGCTGGGTATTCTGCAGTTTTTAGCCCAGGTCTACATAAATTATATAACATTAATATTTTATTTGTCCCAACATGCCAAATTTTCAATGTGATTAGAGTCCAGAAGATGAGCTTCATTACTCAAGTTGATTCCTTGAGTACATGACAGCTCATCAGTCACATGCAGATGACGTGATGTTCATTTGTGCACGTGACCGCGTTTTTGGAAAATCTTCTGAAACTGTATTGCCAATTAATATAATATTTTAAAGTCGTCATTGTAAATTCGGAAACGAAAATCTTACGCATTCAAGAAAAAGGTACTCAGATTAAATGTGAGTGTCCCCTCTCCACATGTACCTACGTACAATTTGACGTTGTTAACCTAGACGGCACCCAATTGTAATTGACGAATAAAATCGTCTGGCGTTAGACAGAGTAAAATCTACAGTATCAGTCTCCATCTCAAGAGGGAAAGGGTTAACCCAATCTATTAGCACAAATACGTAAAATATCCCCGAGCACAGCTAAAAATCGCTAAAACTGGAGATCTCTGACCTGATCGTGTGCACAGCTCCTGTCTTCTTGTTGACTTTGCATCGTTTTAAGTCGCTTTCTTTCTGGTTCCTCTGTTTCTGACATATTTTAACACGTATCGCACGAATTTGTCACCTTCTTCAAATGTATAACAGAGTGAAAAACGACTGTGTCTTCCCACGAATCGAACTTCGTAGCCCAGCACGATTCACCGCCAATGATTTGTTAGGGACACGGAGAGGGCCTGGATTCTATAGATTTACGTTTATAGGTCAGCGGCTTGCTATATAACACAATTGAAATACACTATAATAAAGAATACACGACGTACCTACGTCCGAGAGGTAATGGCGGACGATTGTCTAAAATGACTAAGAAAAAGAGCATTTGGCTACGATGGCGTCTATTTGCGAACAAACACAATAACAGACTCCTTTATGGTATGATGGGATTGATGTTTTCTGCGCAAATGATATTGATTTACAAACATTTGAAAGGGGAGAGGGTCCATTGTAAGTATTGCAAGCATAATTTTTTTCCCTTCTTTTTTTCTACGGCAATAGATGGTATTCAACGTAATAATACACTCAACCAACCGCGCAAATGGACAGACTTTCAAGTCTTCTCGGATAAGAACTATAAACCGTAGGCCCCGTCTTACAAATATCTTCTATGTTCATAAGTTCCCTGCGGGACGTTAAAGAACCCACACACTATTCGAGGGGAGTAGGGAATAAAGTCCCCGGTGTTGTGGCTGTCCTGTTCTCTCCAGCAGAAGTGGCCGGCTTGGCGATGATGTCTCTCAAAAGGCTTGTGGTGTATGAGGCCACCTAAGCAGAAACAGCCACAAGTCAAAAAGGGAC
This sequence comes from Montipora capricornis, assembly GCF_036669925.1. Lineage (NCBI taxonomy): Eukaryota > Metazoa > Cnidaria > Anthozoa > Scleractinia > Acroporidae > Montipora > Montipora capricornis. Next base: position 9,882,297 of record NC_090894.1, read on the forward strand.
TTTGCCGAGTGCTGGAACATGTAGATGTAGATGTAGATGTTTTTGCGTACCTTATTCCTCTGGATCGTGCCTTGTAAGCAGACTCATTTAGCCAGTTGACCACATCCACTGCTGCGATTCGTAGTCTTTCATCTTCCCACTATATGCCCTTTTAATAAGTCTAATATATGCCGTTTTCCGCTAATGATGTCGAACTCATGCTTTCAAATTTTATTCAGAAATGTACAAAGGCCTAAAACTTTTCCGATTTCTTTTCTTGTTTTAGGCCTTTATACATTTCTGAATAAAATTTAAAAGCATGAGTTCGACGTCATTTAAGCGGAAAACGGCATATATTAGACTTATTAAAAGGGTGTATACCACAGAGGGCAGGGAGATCAAAGATACTGGGAATGAGGTTGCAGTTAAGGTTCGTTTCACGGCGGATCTAAAACAGGTCACATTCCGCAGGTCACTCGTTGCAGTTCATTGTTTTACATTTCTGGAAGTAACCTAAAACCCTCAATTTGGCCTACCCTAGGTCTACAGTATATGAGAATTCAGTTTCCCCCTATTGCTTTTCTTTACCTATTGTACTTTTGTATATATATTTTCTTTTGTACATTGGTAAGAAGCTTTATTAAACTTAAACCTTAGGCCTAGGGTTAGCCAAATTGAGGGTTTTGGTTACTTTCCAAATGGTAAAGCGATGCCCTGCAATGAGTGACCTGTGAAATGTGACCTGTGTTTTAGACCCACCATTGAATCATTCCACGGTCAGCTTTTTATACTTGCCCATCCTAAAGGAAAGGAAAGGAACTTTATTTAAGTGTCTAGTCGTTCTAGCGCTGGAGCGCTAATTGGGGACACTGTAAACTGAAATGAACAATGAAAGTAAATCAAGTCAAATATTGGTTTTTGAGGAGAGGGGAAACCGGAGTGCCCGGAGAAAACCTCTCGGTGCAGAGTAGAAAACCAACAAACTCAACCCACATATGACGCCGAGTCCGGGAATCGAACCCGGGCCACATTGGTGGGAGGCGAGTGCTCTCACCACTGCGCCATCCCTGCACCCCATCCTAAGGATTTTTTTCTCGCACCTTTCTTAAAAACAAAGTGTGAACAGCACATATTTTGCTGTTTACTTACATGTAGATAAAATTGTGTCAAAAGTGTGTCATCTTGTGAAAAGCAGTGCTTTCTTTTTAACACATATGAATACATTGCATGTCACACAATGTCTTCGACACATAATGGCAATAAGGTTTATATAGGCTTTTTAATTGAGAATTTTTTGGTAAAATTATCTTCTCAGGTCTTTTATCGGGATTCCCATACAAACTCATACACATCCTTCTGTTTTTGTTGGCTTTACCTCACACTGAGCTTGGGGTGCCTGTGGTTTCTGATGTGTATTTTTGGAGCAAATTTGTTCTTATGTTTCAGTAACAGAGGAAGAATTGTTTGAAAAGGGTCCAGTTGTTATAAAGATGGAAGAATACCTCAAGGCAGCAGCAAGTTGGCCAGTATGTTTTGAAAAAAATCATGAACTTGTTGAAAATTCTTGTTTTTATACTGATCAAAAGTGATGTTCTCACACACCACCAGTACATATCATAGCTATGTCAAGCCGTCTGTCACAGCCTGACCTTTATTGCAATCTCAACGGTAATGGCGGACCAATAAAAACATGCAACTGCCCTCCATAGGTCACCTGACTTTTTCCCAGGTCCCAGCAGTGTGTGAGAAAAATGTTTTCCACTTATTTGGTTTCACTCGGCCAGTGGAAAGTTTCACTTAATAAAGTATTCTTTTTGTGCTTGTCCCCTTTTTAGTTCATAAGACATAAGAGAAAAGATCCATTTAAAGAGGATGAGGATCAGTAAAATTATTGTCAGCAAGGTACCAGTGACATCTACGGAAAGGTGAAAGTTACAAAACAACAGTACTCCAATGAAGTAAATCACATACCGAGGACAGGAAGTCTCTTCTAAATTCAGCATCATGAGAGATATTCTTGGCTACTTGCTGTTTTGCTAAACATTTTTTATTGTCCTTTCTACTTTAACACTGACAAATAGAAAGTCGTGGTTTTCTGTCGCAGCTACAGTGTAACTGTTGAACTTACATGTACTGTATAAAAATTATAAGCAGTTCTAACTATTCCCAGAGGCAAAAACTAGTAACAATAATGAGTCTTCCTTTTGCAATACTACTGGCTCTGGTGTGAGGTGCACATTTTGTCAAATTCACTTTTTTCATATTTAAGGTTTGCTCTTTAAAGACATACAAACTGAAAATCATAGGAGATGGTATTTGAGAGCAAAGAGCCAAAAGTAGTTCTTGGAAAGCATGCCCCTTGCTCCTGCAGGCAAAACTGTGGCATTCTTGGAGGAAAACGTACTACAGAAAACTATTTTGCGTGGGAGACCACCAATACTCAACAAAGGGCACTTTTGGTATATGTACTTATTGTGATAATCCAAAAATCAGGAACACTAGAAATAATTACGGTATGAATCATTAAAAAGCAATCATGTGCGAGAAAACTATGCTGCAGCCAGTAATGACAATTAGTTTGTGGTCTTATGTCACCTCTGATTGGTAATGCTTCACATTATGGGAAATGTCAAAATCAAATCAAAGTGTTCATGATTTTTGGATTCTCACAGTAAGTAATAATAAATGATAGTGCTGTCCCAATATTTTCCAAGAAGTGCACATGAGTGTCACGGCGAAGATTGGAAAAAATCTACTGGTGCCTGGAGATCTTATTGAATTAAAATACTTGTATTTTAAAATCATTTCATATCTCTGTCGTTCTTTTTGAGAAAATATCTCCAATCTGGGCTGGAAACATCAGGAAAAATTCTTGCAGTTATATCAATCGGGGTTTGAACTCATGATAATGTACTTGACACCGAAAACAATGCTCGGAGTAAGGCATTTTTAAAAAAGATATACAGAATCAAGTCCTACTGTAAGAGTACTATTTAAATAGGAAAATTTAGTTCTTGACAAAAAATGTGAAAAATACTGCAAGCTGTGAGAAAAACATCAACTATGAGAATATGACAACCAATAATGACAATATAATGACAAATGGAAGTCAGGAAAATTGGAATCTGGGAGTCTGATTTTTTTCTGAGTTCCTTCTTTCATTTGGTTATCACTATATTGTCTTTGTTCTTCAATTTTATTAGCTAATGAAAAATGTCCCCGGGATTAAAAGATGAAAGCTCTCATTTTTTTGTTTCCAGTTCATTATCCCATCGATCCATTGTACAATTACAGATTTTCGAGAAACACAATTAGAACTTTTGTCGCCATGGTAACATCACGGTTTGTTCTGGAATGAAACACATCGATCGTTCGAACAGCTGATAAAATTAAACAGTCAATCTGTAGTTGGAAAAGACTCTCGCGTGGAAAAACAGCAACCGTTCTCAGCCGTAGAGAATACACTTTCTCCAAAGTAAATGGCGACGGAGGGATCTTATCGTCTCGAGCTTGAACCTCAGAAGAAAAATGTCTTCGTGACACAGCTAAGGTGAGAAGCTCTTATTGACTTTTGAGACTTTGCATTATTAATGTATCGTAGATCTGAGTTTACTCCGCGTCTTGTAACTGTGAGTATTTTGTTTAACAGGGAAGACGAAGAAGATGATCACGATATTCGCAAATTTCCCATCGTTGAAGAGGTTAGCACTCGTGTACATTATCTAAATTGGTACAAGGAAACTACTTTTAGTCTACCTGCACTGTTCGCGTGGCTGTGTTAACAACTATCAACGGGTGATAATTTCATTAACGATGTTAATGGCCTATCGCAGCTTGCTTGTTTCTCCGGTTTTGAGACAGTTTGAAGCAATCTTGTGGGTCTAGTTTTTCGCTAAACATATTATTTAAACTTTAAGCTTAAACTAATAATTATTGTCTTGAGATCCGATGCAAGTCGAATTTCCTGCACAACAGAGTTAATTTGCATTTTGGTGTTTAACTTAATTAGAAATTTACTTCTCGGCGGACATCTTGAAGTCCCTCCTAAAATACTTTCAGGTTTTTATTTAGGAAAATTCCTTTTAATTCGAAATGTAGCCCAATACTGGGTCCTTTCATAAGCTGGTTAATATTGTTCCACAACACTACTAAAGGAATATGCGCGTTGATTTCAACTTCCCGCAACAGATCCTCTAACTTGCCTTCCTATTCCTTGTGTCACTCACTTAAATGGCCCATTGCTAATTTAGCAATGTTGCACAAAAAGATTTGCATATATAGCTACTGTGCATGTACTGTATGGTTACTGTGCATTTACTGTGGTTTTGATGTTAACAAAGCAGGGTGAGCTTGTCTTGGGCATATTTAAAAAAAACATTGTCCCACGGGTCTACGTACACTGATCTGCAAACCACTCTCTAGGTGGTTGCTACAGTAATATCTACACCTGGTTTTCCAACCATTAAAACACTCTAAGGAAGAGAATTTAATGAGGCCCTGACAGGGAGGGGGGGGGGGGGGGTCCCGTGCCGCTTGTCTGAATTTTAAAATCACTCGTGTTGGGCTTTAATCGGCTCATTCTCGGCTTTGACGTCACTGTCGGAATTTTGCTGGGAAAGGATGTCTTTTGCGGAATTTCATGTTATGTGCTGTCGCTACTTTTTGGGCCATGTCGCTTGTCGGAATTTACCCTGTCGGGGCCTCTTTAATGGATATGTTTATCTTGACCATAATGCCTGCTAATACAGGGGTGTCGTCAAGAGTCCATGTTGGACTCTTGGTGTTGTGTATTGTGCAAATTGAGATTGGTGGTTAGTGCACGTTGTACATTGAACTGAAGAGTAATGGGTTTGCTTGTCTGTGACTGGGTGAGATAAAATTGAAACAGTAGTCTTTGGTGTTTGCGGAGAATCCTGGAAGTTCATTTATTATATAGATACTGATGAAATACTAGAATTTCCCTTCTCACGAAAAAATAGCATATGTTTGTTCACCGTACGCAGGGAACATATCATTTTCATCTTTCACATGTGAGGATATAGGATGGTGTCGTTGTGGTAACTAACACGATTAGCCAATAAAATGTGAGCTTCCCCTTCATAGTAAGTAAGTAGTAACATAGTTCCGTCTCTACGACATTAACAATTTTATTGCACAATTTGACATTATCGTGATTTGTTTTTCATATTGTTTCATGTTACACCATGCATGTTTTTAGCCGTTGGTTACCACTTTTTTGCCATTTTAAAAATGAATAAAACAAGTCGTTTTTAATCTGGACATTTCATCAATATCTAATAATAAACAGAACATTACATGGCCGCTCACAGGCAGCCCAAGCTCAGTTTGAGGGAAAGCCAACAAAATTATATTAATTAACCCATTGACTCTCAGGGGTTCCCCCATTGACGACTAAAATCATCTGGCGTTAGACAGAGTAAAATACTAAGTCTGGCCGGTTGAGGCCGGTTTGGATGTCAAAGGGTTAAAAAGCCGAACCTTTTTGCCATTGTGAGTCCCTTCCTTCCTGTGTGGTTTTTTTCCAGATTCAACACAAATTAAGCCATTATCAGTTCCTTGATCCGGTTATTATTAAAATGCCAATTGAGGCTGAACACTCAATTCTCACAATCCCACTAAATTGAGTCAAATATTCCTGGTTAAAATGTTCCCACGCTCAAAATTCCACCAGAGAATTCAAGGGCAAAGGTTTTTCTTTCATTTCAATCCACTAGCCACACAATCGAAGCCCTGCCAGGGAGGTCAGGTGGCTGTTAGTGTCCCAAACAAATCAATAAAACGATGGAAAAGAGCCTCTTTCACACTAACACCACACAGGTTACGAGTCTTGGTAACATCATCAGGGAAGACAAACAAAGACTTGTAACCAAGCGGAAACTCAACGGTCACCGTGTGGTGTTTAGTGTGAAAGAGGCTCCTTTCTATCATTTTATCGATTCGTTTGGGACACTAACCGCCTCCTGACGTTGCTGGCAGGGCTTTGATTGTGCGGCTAACGGATTGAAATGAAAGAAAAACCATTGCCCTTGAATTCTCTGTGGGAATTTTAATCATGGGAATTACTTAACCAGGAATATTTGACTCAATTTGGTGGGCTCGTGTTCAGTGTTCAGCCTTGGTATTTTTCGTTATAACCATTGACAACCAAGGAACTGATAATGGCTTACAATGTAATTCATGTCGAATCTGGGAAAAAAACCACACAGGAAGGAAGGGACCCACAATGGCAATATGGTTAGGCTTTTTAATTGCGAATTTTTTCGTAAAATTATCTTTTCAGGTTCTTTATTGGGATTCCCATACAGATCCTTATAATTTTGTTCGGCTTTCCCTCACACGGAGCTTGGGGCACCTGTGGGCCGCTTGAGGATATGAATTTTACCTTCTTGTGCTGATAGTATCTCTCATGAGTGAGGGCAGCAAACAAGTTAGAGATTCAAATTCAGCACAATAAGATAAAATTTGTATATCCGTGCAGCCATTTAATATCCTCTATAAATTATATTAAATCTCAAGCAGGGTACTCTTTTTGTGTTCAAATCAAATAGATTATGGAATTAGTGGCCACTTTATAATAGGGGCATTTTGTAAAACAATACAAAAAGGCCAAGATATTATCATTTAAGCACCACGTTGTTTTGAAATCCAAAGAAAACGAAGAATTGATTTTTTGGTCATAGTAGCTCTTTAAATGTATGTTAGGGTTAATTGCCAGTTTGTCAAAAATACTTGTTTTCCTTTCATTTCTCATAAAAGTCAGCAAGTAAGCTGCTTGATACAGGATTTAACACAGTGCAGTCTACCTTGCTCCTCAAAAAACAAGTGGAAGTGGAAAAGGTGCAAGAAGACCTGGAAATCAAAAGAAATCAGTTTGCCGAGCGCATGGCTGCTTGCAAGCAAAAAGAGGAGGAGCTGAAAAAGAAACAAACCCAGGTACTACATTTGTTTCTAAAACTTTGTTTCTTTTTGTGGCCTGCCATGCCGTTTGCAAGACAGTAGAGAAAGTAGAGAAAGTTGTGCCTTCTCTATTTTATTGAAGGCCAGGTCAGGGTGCTGGACTTCCAATTCACAGTTCCTGGATTCACGTTTCGCTCTCTTCACTAGCTGGTGTTGACCTGGTAGTTCCTAGGTAACTTCTTGAGTGCTCAAAATTAGCAGTTGTCTGGTCGTCCCAGATGACCAGAAAGTTAATACTTGGTGACCAGTTTTTGGTCAAACAAAAAATTAAAAGCTTGATTACCTGAGAAAAAATATCACAGACAACCAAGCCAAAGGTAGAAAATGAATTACATATTAATTAAGCAGCACTCGACTCACTTCTCGGTTTTCTATTGTCATTTCAAGAATAATATTACTACATAGTGATAATAGTAGTGTGAAGTTAACAGTAGTTACCTTGCCGCAGCTGAGCGTTTAAATTAATTTCCAGGGTTTTGAATATCTGTGGCTTTTTCAAAACGTTGTCAGATGGGAAAATGCAAGACAAACAAACATGCAGACGATGCAGTTTAAAGACACCATTACTCAAACTAAGGCTTTCACAAAAAAATCACTAGCACACACTTGAAACTATGGGATACTCAAGCTCCATTGCCATGTGATTGCAGTTAATAATAGGGAGTTTCCTAGTGGGCAACCAAGGATTTATCAGGGCAACCTAATTCATGGGTTTGGTTGCCTGGCTTTTGAAACAGAGACAACCTGGATTTTTTTTAAATGTTGAGCACTACTTCTCTGCCTGTACTTGTAAATATCTAACTGCTCTGCCTCCAGCCGGTTGAGATTCTTAGAAATTGTTCTGTTTTTTTTCATTTGTGTCAATAATGTTTGATTTGCCTAGAAAAGTCCCGGAAAAGAGCAGCTAATTTAATAGTAATTAGGTGTATTTTCTTCAGACTTGATTATTATTTTAATCCTTACCAGCTTAATTTCCATTGACTGTCTGTGTCATGGTTCACCTTGAATTAACCCATCGACTCCTGCAGAACCTGCTCTCCATTGATGAGTAGACTTGTCTGCCCTTTAAGACAGTAAAGTCTATTGAGTCTCACTCCCAGGGCCAGTGGCAGGGTCAATGGGGTAAGACGTAAAAAGAGGTCATAGCAACTGAAGATTCACCACTGCCAACATATAGAATTTAGAGAAAGTACTAGAAAGTACAGACAATAATGGCACCCAAAGAAGCCCAAAAATGTGTTTGGAGCTTTTGGAAATTCACCTTTTACTACTGAGCCCTTTGTTGCGGGGCATTAATACCAACAGGAAGAGACTTTCAATTTTAATTTCAGTCATGAATGTCTTGGTCCTTTTTCTTCTGTCAATACAAAAACAGATTCGTGAGAGAGTGGGCAAGTTTGAGAAGTTCATTGAAGAAAATGATGCGAAAAGAAGAAGGGCAATCCAAAAATACCAGACAGAACTAAAACTGAAAAATCAGAAAAATAGAGAGCTAGATGTTTTATCCACAGAATTGGAGCAGCTAAAAGCAAGGTGAGGTTTAAATGGTTTAATAATGATGACAATGAACTTTAAGTGTCAACTTTATTTAGCGCTACCTAGGGCACTTTTTCGACTAGTCTTATTTGGGTCACTGTACAGAAATCAAAGAAAGTTGGTTGGTTTTTGCAGAGACAAGAAAAGCAGAGTACCTGGGAGTGGAGAAAAACCTCTCAGAGCAAAGTAGAGAACCCACAAACTCAACCCACATAATTATGACACCAAGTCCAGGCAACGAAGCTGGGCCACATTGGTGGGAGGCGAGTGCTCTCAACACTGTGCCATCCCTGCCTTATGTTTTGTAAAATGAGTGGTTTTTTTTTTAAACGATAAAAATCAATGGTAAAAGATGTTTGAACCGTACTTCGGTCATTATCAAGTGAATGGTAAAATTGAAACAGTGAATAATATATATGCATAAAAAGAAGTATAAAAAAGATTCGCAGGACTGGTGAAAACGGACAATAAAAACATACAAAGGAAAAACTAATTAAAAACCTTAGCACGAATCGAGGCTGATTGCACATTGAGAGTGGGTCTTAACTCACGAATAAAAAACATCATGAGGCAGTCAAATTTGTTCTTGCACTTCATTAAAACACTAAAATTCTCTGTACGATCTTCTGGAGCCAAAGAATTTTTGTCAAGAAAATGCTTGCCAATTGATGAATAAGAGTTTTTGTGTTCTGCAACACGGTTGTGCAGATGGCGGCGTGTGAAACCAACAAAACCTTCTTTACAGTGAATAGGATTAAATAATATTTTCATGACCTAAATTACTCAAGATTTTTTTCCTGCTTTGGAGGAATAACTTGATCAAATAACTACCAACTCAGTGCAACAGCAGAGTTGAACAGAAATATTTCAACATTATAATTATCACAATGTCTTTAAACACTCAACTGATGAAGATGTTGTAATAGTGTTGAAATGTTTCTGTTGCATTCTGTTACTGCTCTGAATCAGTAATCATAATTATATTGTTTGATCACGTTTCTTACAATTACTTTGAAATCTTGACTCATCTCTCAAATTTTTTTTATAATAATTAGGGATACCTTTTGCTCTTTTTTTCTTTTAGGAATATGGCACTCCAAGCAAAACTTGCAAAGTGTTCAGTTTATGAAAAATTTTTGATGAAAGTTCTTGATCAATTACCAGAAGGTGCATATAATTATCATTTTCTTTAATTTATTTTGACTTGACAAATTGTTGTAAAGAGTTCTTTTTCAGCTGATTGACTAAACTACAGCAGCTGTCAATGTAACTTGAGATCCTTTTCTAGTCTGCCACGGTTTAAAAGCAGGATCATCGGTGTAGACGATAGGAGGGAAGGTTCTGGCCCGAATGTGAAATGCCGCTGCTCTTGTGATTTTGAACTCGTCGGATGGGTCAAATTTACTGTGATGAACTGAATAGTTGTGTTTCATTCTGGTAATTTACTTGTAGATTATCTGGAAGCAAATGATGCTATGCTCATGGGAATAATGATGAGGTTCCGAACACTGAGTGCGACCAATCAAACTCTTGTACAGATGCTAGTGGATAAATCAGATCAGGTACATGAACTTTTCCAAATTATGAAAGGAAATTATTGTCTAATTCATGAATAATAATGCTAATGATAAATGATGATAATTTAACCAGATTATCAAATTGTTAAATACTTTGAAATAATTCCAGGTTGAAGCTGAACAACAGAGGCTTCAAGACATGAATCAAGAGCACACTCAGAGTGTGTTGGTGAGTTATTGAGCATAAATATACTTTCCCTCAGGACCCCTTTCATTCCACGAAGCCTCGGAATAAATTATGTTTGTGCACTGAAGTTAAACTTCAACTCCACAAAACATATGTTTTCCTTTTTTCTCTTGAGATTTCGCTTTTAATGGAGGGTGTAATATTATAGATTCTAAAGCTGGCAGTCTTTTTGGTGTGTCTGTTAGCTTTTCATATCATTCTGACTTTGTAGCAAAGACAGATCAAGATTTTCGATGTAATGACCACATGAAAAATGGGATGAGAGCGAAGAAATTTGGCGAACATCAGTATACTGCAGAGTGCTCCTGACAATTTGAAACACTTGGCCAATGAGAGTGCAGAATGTAATACGATCGCCATCGAGCTATAACGGCCGTAGCCACACATCTAGCCGAGCGCATGGGAAGATTATAGAAAGCTGAACATTATTTGGAATTTATCCGCCAAAAATCACTGTGTGGTCCCGGAGTGGAGTTGATGTGATAGGAAATTTATCTAGCCTTAAGGCTGTGGTGTTTTTATGGCGATTGGGGCCGTTGCTTTGTGATGCGAGAGCAATTGCAATTTGTGAGACGAGATCGCCTCGAGTCACCAGCCTTTCTTCTCATTATGGGGGGAAATGAAGACTAAATGACAACTAACGACATCGTAAATGTTCGTAAGCCACAAACCCGTCTAAAACGGACACAGTTTGCACTCCGATTGCACAGAAAAGACGAGGACAATTGTTCGTAAAAATAAATGAAGTTTATTTCTACATTTACAGCTTATTTTAGCATTTATAAGCTCAAAGTTAATTTTCCCATACGAAGTCTATAAATCGTATCCCGAGCTTGGGCTGTCTGTGCTTTGTACGCTCTGCACGTCCATTTTTAGTTTTTGTACATTTCTTTCACGTTTTCGGTAAATCTGACAAATTTGAATTTTCTGTCGTAGATTCAATACCGCACCTCCTAATTCAGTTCCTGGAAAGTTACACTAGTTTGTAGAAGTTAGACAAGCCGACATGATGACGGAAAAGATTAATAAACCTGAACTTGCAATTCTAAATGACGTTTTCGTTACCGTCCCTGAACGTCTTAGATCTTTAACTCCCTAATTTTGAGTTTAAGCAACGGCGACGGCAACGAGAACGTCATCTCAAAATATAAATTCACGTTGTTGGATTCACTTCGTGACTATTTGAACCTTTTTTATATGACAAGGGTGTGGTAGTTCCTCAATAGTGACATTGGTCGGAACGGAGCTTAATCAAGGTTGGCTATTTCACGTTGTTGTTTTGCAGACGACAGCAAAGAAATGGACAAAAGTGAAAAACGCACGTGCAGGGCGTGCAAAGCTTTTGTTTTTGCCCACGAAATATGCAAATTTGTGACGTTGTCGTTGCCATCGCCGTTGTCGTTGCTTAAGCTCCCTAATATTGCTTAAATTGTCTAGCAAGTGCAAGGATCACTTCTATCTTTCGTCTACACCTTTTAATACAAGTATACATTTCTTTCATAAAGAAGGCTGTTGTACACACCAAATTGTTTACTCCTGAATTTCCCACAAAAGTTGTTCTGTGTGACATCTCCTTCCAGAGGTCAGTATGTGCAGTTTAATTGGCCAAACTGCGGGAAAGAAATGTTGCTCTCGGGTGTTTGTGGGGAGGAAGTGAAATACGACTCCACTAAAAACGGCTGCTCTGGCAGCTGTCAACTCTGGAATAATGGAATCTCAAAATGTCAAAAGTCCTGAAACTTTTGCCAAGCATTTCATGGGTTCCATTAAATATCTCTGCACCTTCAAGAGGATGACGTTGCAAGGAACAAAACTTGGCAGTCTTTCTTGTTTTTCTTGTCTTGAAATGATGTTTAATGACCAACTTGTCAGAAACTGGCCGATTAAAAGAACTTTTTTAAAACACTCTTATCTGCAGCTTATGAATAGTCAACTTGCTTCCCTTCAAGAAAAACTCGAGGACACTGTACAAAAGAAAGAAAAAATTGACCAATTCTTAGTCAACAGCAAAGGAATTTTTAGACAACAGGTAAGAGCCAGGAAACGAATTTAATGTCATTTTTACTCTTTCGTTTACTCACTTCTCTTTAATTTGTAAATGTAACACTTACAACTACATGCATCTTTGGAGTAGCCTTTTTTGTTGGCAGAGAACGGTGCACAGCACCCTTTCCCATTCGCGCGATTTCGCCACTCGTTACTTGCCTCCCGCGCTAACAATCCCGCCAGCTACGAAGGCTGCTATCTATGTAGGAACAAGCGTAAACTACAATAATGTGCCAGAAAATGGTCTTCACTCTGGAGGTGCCGTCATTGGAGACTTCGGGTACAAGTAAAGAGTTCAAGTACGACTGTGGTTCTGAGCATGCGCAGTGTGAAAAAAATCGCTTTCCAAACGCGTGCGCGTGCGCAGATTAGACGCTTCCACTTGTAGTCCAATCTCGTCCCCAGAGTCCGCTTTTCTTTTGGTCAGCACCAAGAACACGGACTCTGGCCACTTCCAATTTATGCGCATTCGTAGTGGAAATCCATTTTTGTAACCATTGACGACCACTATTGTTTCAAATTTCTGAGCGTGCGTAGACGAGCCGGATGTCGTGATTTGCGGACTTCCTGCCTTGGAAGTGGCCAGACTCCGTGTTCTTTGTGTGGACCGAAAGAAAAGCAGACTCTGGGGACGAGATTGCTTGTAGTCATAAAGTGAGATATAAAATTTGAGGAAGATACAGGTATTTTCTACGCCTTCTCTTCTTCATCTAACAATTCTCCACGAATCATTGTTTTGTATGGAGTCATATCTCCGCCAAAATTCAACTTCGGAATTTGACGTCCAAGTTTCAAATTTGAGTCTTGATTTTCATATTCGACATCGAAGTTTTATATCAAACATTGAAGTTTTGAATTTGACATCCCAAGTTTTGAATTTGACATCCAAGTTCTGAACTTGACATCCAAGTTTTGAATTTGACTTTGAAGTGGAAAATTCTGTATTTCACATTCAGCTTTCAAGTTTCAAATTCAACTTGCAACTTTTGAATTGAACTTCACGCATGAATGACTTGACCTTCAATTTCGTATCCTTGGTAACGGTAACCACTGATATAGTTGACTGAGGGCTCGGAAGACTCGGAAATTTAGGAATGGTGGCTGAAAATTTGAGAAGGCTGGCAGAGGTGGTGCAGGAGACATTAACAGTAGCTTCCCTTTTATCCCTTCGAAATTGAATGAGTAGTTCTAGCTAAGACTAGATTATGTGGTATTGCATAATTAGTTAGTAAAACTTGAAAAGGACGCCGAACAGTTCGTCTTTGAATGTTATATGTATCAGTACATTTCTTTTCTTTTTCAGAGTGAATTACTTGGCTGCATTAAAATGTCCATTGATAACATAGCAGACAAGTGTCAGCGGCTTCGAAGTATACCAGTAGAGAGCCTTGATATTGATTCCAAGTTAAAAGTAATACAGGTGTGAGTTTACCCCATTTTTTTTTTTTTTTGGCCAGGGAGAACTTTTCAAAGTATTCAAATAAAATTACCATGGAGCGTAAGCAAGGGCAATGATAATGGCTGCAAAACGTCCTCGAAAAATATAGCTTGGCGTCACGTTCTTGTTAACCAACTTTCCATGTACTGAGATACTGAGAATGTATCGTCGGATGCCCTTTTCCTTACATTACATGAAACTTGTTTATTTCACGTTGTTTGTCAGGACTATTACGACAAAGAAATGAACCAAGATGTAAAACGCACGTGCAGCCAGGGCCTGGAGAGTCGTATAATCTTGTTCTTGTTTTCTGGCCTTCTCGTTTTCGTCGTTGTCACCGTATGCGGTGTGGCCCAGTGGTTAGGGCGCTTGCCTTGAGATCCGGAGATCCCGGGTTCAAGACCCGCTCTGACCACTCAATAAATTTGTTCCTGGTAGTCCCTGGTTCAACTTCCCAGCTGCACTTGTAAATAGCCAACTGGTTTGCCTCCGGCCAGTTGGGATTCTTAACAGTTGTTGTTGTTATTCTGTTCTGTTGTTTCGTTGATTGTTTCATTGGCCCTGAAAAGCCCCTATGGGGAGCGGTCAATTAAGTATGTATTGTTACAGTATTGCATCTTATGGTGGCTTACAGCAGTTTCAACTATTTCAAGAACGTCTTACTAGAAGGATTGACTACAACACAGTTTCACTTAACGACAATGTTACGGTGTCATGGGAAACACCAATTGTAGCTTATTAAAATGCACTCATTTTTGTAATGTAAAACAGATCACCATAGCAACGGGAAAGTCATCTAAAAACACCATGTATTTTGTCTTTAAACGCTTATATCTCAAAAAGGACGAAATCAGTGACCCCCAATCGTCTACTGAGATTCAGAGCCACCTTAAATTTTCCAGTTGTGATGGCAGCTCTGAATATGCTCCAAAGAATTTTTGCAACTTTGCAGAGAATTTTATCATTTGTCATCATTGCCCTTTCCCGAAAGAAGTAGAAAACATCTTTCTAAGTCTTGCAATTAATTTCAGGAACACATCGTAGAACACACCGACATTGTGAAATTAGCAAGACTTCCAGAATCCGCGTCGACTGGAGATGGGCTACTTCCCAGTACTTCGAGCATTCTCAAGAACAGATTATCCCGACATGTACTACTAGACTCACCATTAAAGTCCAGTGCTTCCAGAGGATTTAAAAACGTTCAGCTGGCTTTGAGATTTGCAGCTGACGTTAAGCAGTCGTGAGAAAAAAAGAACTTTAGATATTTAGTAGTAATTGGATGAGCCTTACCCGTGTATGGTGAATCCAGCGAAACTCGAGTTGCTCCTTTTTTTTTCAAGAAATGTTTATCGGTTTACCATGTCGGGTTGAATGCTGAAATGGGCTATTTGTCAATCAAGAGCTGGCTCCACAAGGTTAGACATTTGAAGATGCGTTAAACCGTGTGTAACTAGTGGTTTTGGGCAGATCGAGGAAACGTTATGGGCCACGATTACGCCTTCCAAGATCTGCATCTCGCACTCCTATCCAGTCATTGTTAACTATTATTCGCGAACGCGAGGTGGATTATCGCCGATTTTTTTAAACCAACTGATAAGTCGCAGACCTTTATGTCACAAAATCTTTTTGTGCTTAACCAGGTGAAATTATTCAGCATTCCTGGGGTTTTGTAGGGAAGTCTTCTGAATATTTCGAATTGCAGACTTTGTATTAATGTATATAATAAATTACCTTTGGAAATAAAAATTCTATTTTGATAGCTATTCGCTAGTGTTTCTTTTTAGAGTTAACTAGGAAGATTATAGATGAGTGACTCTGGGATCCGTTTACCTCCATGAAACCGTCGTCGCATTTCCTTACTTTTCTATGGAGCTGTTTGAAGGCGAAATCTTTTTTCGTTTCCTTGAGCGTACTTTCCGCTGAGGTTAGAGTTGAGAGAGGGTAAATTGTAGGAGATGAATATTCGTCTGCCGCTGCATTACATTTTTAATTTCTATATCAGTTAATGAAAGTAAAATCGTTATGTTACGTTCACTTTGCAAGACGTAATAAATTGGACTTTCCACTATCCAAATATTTAAACTTTACTCCCGTTTTCCCTGACGTTTTAGGGTTCAGATCTTTTGTTTTAACCAACTGACCATGTCAAAAAACATGTTTGCCACAAGGTAACAGCGTTTCACGAATAACAGAAACGATTGAAAAATTGAGTGTACTTTACTTTTAACCGAGATAGAACGCATCATAAAAACACAAAATAAACTGAAAATGGTGAATCTTTAAAGGGGCTGTGTCACGCAAAATGATGTAATTTTATGGGACTTTACAATAACCACTTAAAACTGTTGAACAACATGAAAGAAATACAGCAAAAGGAAAGAGAAGCATGGATCACAAATGGACAAGATTGGAACGGATTGCATTCGGGTAATCTTGAAAAAAGTCTGCCCGACGTTTTTCAAGTTTTTGGCTAATCGCCTGGATAAAGATCGCTTTTGCTCAGAATCGTCTTGTTTGTTATGTATAACGATCATTTCAAGTTATCCATAAAGGAATTCCACATTACCGTTTTCGAGTTTAAACTCGTTGTTAACCAAAGATTTCTTCGAAACTCTCTAAAATAACGTGACTGGCCCCTTTAAGAAGCCATCATTGAGCCATCTCCTTGCGTAATTTTATTGAAAGTTAAGCGAAATAGGAAGAGCTAACTATTGCCAAGAAAGATCAAGAAATTAAAGGGCCTGTTGTCATTGGGTCATGGTCAGGGTTAATGATTTGGTAACTTTTGCTTTGATTATATCAGTGACGTGAGAAATGAAACTTGAATTTGAATCAGAAGAGAACACGAAGTGCATTTCCAAACACTTGACAAATATCGATTAAATTTTCCGCACCAATCGCATATTCTTCAGGGGCATCCAGCGGAGGTGTTCCGCGAAATAGGTGCTCCGCAGGGGGTGTATGAGCTGGCTTGCAAGTTGCTGAGGAAAAGTTTTCAATCTCCTCGCTGTCGGGCCGAAATCCCGGGATGACTCGTTTGGTACGACGCTCCAGCGCCTTGTCTGGAGGTACTGCTTTTTTCTCTTGTTCATACATTCCGTCAGCGCATGCGTAAATGTTCTGGTTCTCCGATACCTAGCCTACCCAAGAAATTAAGATGCTGGTTTTTACAAGGAATTGACATTTCAGTTGATTCTACAGGCATAAACGTAACGTAAGAACCGTGCGTGTCTGGTCTTCTCCAAACAGAGGTGAGAGATGGTTTCATGCAGACTGGGACGCCTAAAATGCTTTGTTAACACTTAAGGCATGGCGTTTCACGAGTGAAGTTGTCTCTCTGGCCTTTCTGTGGACGAATACCGACGACCACCTACCGATACAAATTGAGCAAGTTTTGAAAGCTAAAAACTTCTGGTAGGACTGGGTAGCCCGACAATGAAATGAGAATCTGGGGTCTTCCCTTGTCATGGAATGGCAGAATTACCCAGAATTGTTTTTGAGCATGAAGGAGGCAACTGCTTGTGAAGCAAGTGGAGACTGGCCCTCATCAAATGGCTAAAGTGCGGCTAGAGGGAAACGTGGTGGGAAGAAGATTTCCAGCCAGATACTAAGGAGTAGCCCTGGTGTGTGCTGTTAACGTAGGCTCTTGATTTCTGAACAAGTTTTTATTACAGAATATTGGCGACAAAGTAGTGCCTTTTTTCGCTGCTATCCTTCGGAGAGAAGTGTATTTGTTGTGACGGTTATTTGGAGTTAATGTACCCGATTTGAGGCCTTTTGCCACGCCCATTTTGGCGTACGATGTATTACATTTCATGCTTGCCTTCTGCTTGCCTTCCTCCCGGCTCTCCTGGCAAACGGAATCCCTGAGTCATATGTGATTAATAAAAACTAGGGATAGTCTATAGTTGTGAATTTTTTTCCTTGCTCTTGTTCATGTGGTAAGCACACTAGTACAGAACGCATGCGCATTCGTAAAATACGTATTAAGAAAAACAAAACTTGGCAAAAACTCTTTTTGGGTCCCCCGTGCTACTTTCGATCCAAAGAGGGAGAGATTAATCGGTCCCTGAACCATATGTGATTAACCCCTTGACTACGGTAGTTCCTACATTAGTGTAATAAAAACTAGGGATAGTCTGTAGTTGTGAATTTTTTTTCTTGCTCTTGTTCATGTGGTAAGCACACTAGTACAGAACGCATGCGCATTCGTAAAATACGTATTAAGAAAAACAAAACTTGGCAAAAACTCTTTTTGGGTCCCCCGTGCTACTTTCGATCCAAAGAGGGAGAGATTAATCGGTCCCTGAACCATATGTGATTAACCCCTTGACTACGGTAGCTCCTACATTAGTGTAATAAAAACTAGGGATAGTCTGTAGTTGTGAATTTTTTTCCTTGCTCTTGTTCATGTGGTAAGCACACTAGTACAGAACGCATGCGCATTCGTAAAATACGTATTAAGAAAAAAAAAATTGCAAAAACTCTTTTTGGGTCCCCCGTGCTACTTTCGATCCAAAGAGGGAGAGATTAATCGGTCCCTGAGCCATATGTGATTAACCCCTTGACTACGGTAGCTCCTCTAATGGTGTAATAAAAACTAGGGATAGTCTATAGTTGTGAAAGTAGTGCCTTTTTTCGCTGCTATCCTTCGGGGAGAAGTGTATTTGTTGTTACGGTTATTTGGAGGCAATGTACCCGACGTGAGGCCTTTTGCCACGCCCATTTTGGCGTACGATGTATTACATTTCATGCTTGCCTTCTGGGAAACTTCCTCCCGGCTCTCCTGGCAAACGGAATTTTTGGCCATGTGTCACTCTTTCCGTCCGCCACCACATCACGTATTATAATGCGATTATTAGGAAGTTTTGGCCTCTTTTTGCTGGAAGTGCAGAACAGGTAAAAACTTCCCAGCGGGTAGAGAAATTGCTCCAAAAAAGCCATGATATATTTTGATGAATTTTGAAAAAAATGACCCGTTGGCTGCCCCTGATTCTTGATTCCCTGGACTCCCGTTTTCTTTTATCCCAAATAATCGGTAGTTCAGAAAGCGAAAGTGGGGGACATTCACCCACGTGTTTGAAAACGATATAATCCACCTAGAGTTTTCAGGCGCAATTGCCCACTCGATCAAAATTTCATTTACAGGATATAAACATACGAAAATCCTCTCACTATACGTGTTTTGTCCGAAGCACATTCCATCATTTAGACATGGTGCCAACTTTTTATTTTGTGAGATCGACCTCTTCGGTCCTCCGAGGGGTTTTAGGGAACAAGGAACATGGCTAATTTGAACGGGGAACAAAGACAAAATATCTTAGGCAAGAAGGGAACATGAACCATTTTAGGGATCAAAAAGCTGGGAACAAGTCTGAAAGTAATTTGAGGAACAAGGGAATACAAGAACATTTTTTAAAGGGAACAAGGACCTCACTGGGAAGGGCCTCACCTCTCGAGACCGTCAGCCACGGTTTTTTTTTTCTCCTGACAGCATTTCAGGTTTGGCATTGTAAAATGAGTTTTCCGAAATAAATCTTCAACAAAAACAAAACAGACGGATATTACTTTTTTCAATGTTTTCTTTTTCTTCATTCAAAAACGAGTGGTAAGACAATTGCACCACATGTTATCCTAGCTTCAGTCTTTTTATGTGATTACTAATCAATATTCATTATCACCTCCTTGCACATGTTAAATATTAATAAGCCATAAAGAACGACATGGAAAATACCCATAAAAGAATGCCACTCAAACTGTCTTTCCAAATTATTTCCTTTTTTATCATCTTCTTTCACATAAATGTTGAAAATCTGAACAAGATTATTATTCATTTGCATAATATGGTATCCATCACAGTTACAGTAACAGTTGCATAATTATATTTTGCTCTGATGCCACCATGATTTGAATTAATAAAATGTTTGTCAAAAAATTCACACTTTGCACATAGTTGATCACTCATCACCTTGCAACAAATCATCCTTTTTTTTTTCAGGTGTAAATATATAAACTACTGAGCGAACCAATCAACTGAAACAAGCACGAAAGCGCATGCTTTATATTTAAACTTCAGATGCCAGAAATCCTTGAAGGTCAATTCCAGTTTAATAATAAATTTTCTTAACCTTTTGTATAAACTATGGTATATAATACATCATGGTGCTCGCCATGATATCACTTTGTGTGGCACTTGTGACCACAGGCCTCTATCCAACGACTGCTTTAGGTGTTAACCTTTCTAATGTTGGAAGGGACATCCTTGTGCCCAATGGCCTCTCATACCTGCAAGAAATTTGCCATGACAAGAAGTCAGATGAGCACTGAAGCCATAAGGCACATCCCTAATTGGATGGGGTTAAGGGAACTCCAATGGAAGTGATGGGGATTCTTACCCACATAAAAAGTTGAAATCCCTCAAAGAGATAAATTTAGTTGAGGATAGAGTTTTTTGAAAACAAAATGGAAGTTTTGAAATTAGCCAGTGTTAAAAATCCCATAATACTTTTGTCCCTCCAAAATTCTGCATAAGCATTGTTTCCAGTTTCTCTTGGGACCATTGTAAGTCCCAAGAGAAAATAAAAACAATGCTTATGCAAAAATTTGGACGGACAAACACAGGGGCTTGCTTAAAACCCAGAACCCGGAATCCAGAATCTGGAATCCAGGATCCAAAATCCGAAATCTAGAAACGGAATCTGGCATAAGAAATCCAGAATTCAAAATATGGAATCTGGCATAAGAAATCCAGAATCCAATATAATAAGAACTTAAACCAAAGTCACTTGGCTTAAACTAATTTGCAAAACGAAACAAAACGAAATGATACAGAAACAATAAAGCTAACCTTAGGCCTAATTAGGCCTAAACAAACCATTTACCAATGCTAACATTAGACCTAAAAACTTTTGTTTAGGCCTAATTAGGCCTAGGGTTAGCTCTAATGAATGTTTATGAGTCTTTCTGTTCTTCGTTTCATTTCATTTCGTTTCACAAATTAGTGCAAGACTTGGGGGGGAGGGGGGACCTCTGAAATTGGGCGTCACCAAGTTAGTTTTTGAGATATAAGTGATGGAAGACAAATACAGGATGTTTCTAGAAGGCTCTTTTGTTGCCATGGTGACCTATTACATCACTTCAATGAGTGCATCTTGTCAAGCAGTTATTGGTATTTCATATAGTACAATAGCTTTGCCAGCACATGAACTAGATGGGTAAATTCAATCCTTCCAAATAGTGCAATCGCTGAAACCTCTGAAACTGGTTTGAGCCTCCTTAACAGCATGACTATTTCGGGGGTGAGGGGTGAAGGAGGCGAAAACTGAAACAACCCAAACCTTAAAATGCTAACCTTAGGCCTAAACATTATCTAAAGCATATTGTTAAGGTTAGCATTTTTGTAAAGGTTTGGGTTGTTTCAGCTACATGTATTGTACCCTTCACCCCCTTCCCCACGGAATAGTCATGTCGCTCCTTAATCAAATTTTGAACAATAACTGTTGGGCACAGGAGGGTAAACGGGAAAGTGGGATGGGAAAGGAACAAAAAGAATGGAAAGCTAAGAGATGGAATTCCAAAGACATTACCAGTAATTGGTACAGGAAACAGGATAGCAGGCTACCAGAAAAAAGGGTTTCAAACAGCACAGTCCCTTTCCCCACAACACAGGATTCCAAAATTGCAATTTTTATGGTAAGAAAAATGCCATTTCAAGCCCCACCAATAAGATGCATTTTTCAGTCCCTATATGCAGAAAGACTTATATGCAAACTGTAAGTTTTTCTTAATGGTCCACAAAGGGAGCAAAATACTTTGTGCTTATACTACTAACACGTACATCCCTCTTGGGATGCTTATATAATACACTATCCTAGACTGCAAGCTCAATTTGGAGACAGTGTCAGTTCTCACAATCTGTACAGCTCATTTGGTGAACTCCACCAGCTTGTGCAAATAGAACAAAATAGGGAATTTCCCCAAATATATTACTCAAGTATGACAGATCATTGTTCAGAAAATAAGTCATGTTTTTTAAATGAGCAGGCAAAAAATCGTGTTTGTGAAACCCATAAGTACAAACTAAGGAGTTTGGCTGTCTGATCTCTAACATACCAGTCCCTAGGAATGCAAGGGAGGGTTAGGGTCAATAATAGTATTTTCCTACCGGTACTTACCACACAAGTGGCACTGGCCATATCCAGGATAATAGGTTCCTGGCATGCCATGAATGTAGTTATTCTGAAGATAGCCCCTTTCAAGGCTTCCACCTGTACCACCATTGCGGTATCCCGAATAACCACTATGGCCATCATAGTACCTGTTTTCATATCTATCATGGTAATTTCTCTGGTTGGCCACAGCAGCTGGGCGTGCCCCTTGTACTTGCACTCCATGAGAGTATGGTTGTTCTCTTGGTCTTGGATGGCGCGCTGTGTTTTGTACCACCCTTGATGCCGCATGGTGGGCGTGGCCTGCAGGCAGATGCACTCCTGGGTCATTTGCAACAACAGGAAGGCCCTGTATGGAACCAGGAGGAGCTCTACATTGAGATGCAGCTGTACAGTAAATTACAGAATTAAAATCAACAAAAGGGCATCATCAAATATTGACCAATTCCTTATTTCAGTGCCTGATCTCTTGATGATTTGATAGCAGAGAAGGTAAATAAATCAGGATTGTCAAAGCTAAATGGATTCTCCTTCATGGTCTTAACCAAGCACTCAGCGGCAGTACATAACTCTGTCGTATTGCCATATGTCAACTGATGAGTTTTGTGAACGTTAAAAATTATTGCTGAAGCATGGATTGGAGAATCACTAAAGCAAGGTGGAAACATTCCTTGTAAAACTTGATCTCCATATTAAGATGCATGCTACTTACTACACAGTCATGCAACAATGCTATGGAACACTTAATCAGGTTTCCGTTGTCGCAAAACTTTTACTGGGTTGAAATGAATGGTACTCATAAACTCACTGCGACAGTTGGAAATTACGACTTGTTCCACACAGTTGCAAAGAACTTTTAAATTGCAATTCTAGTAGATCGTCACTGGGTAATCAAGAGGACATCCATTAAATACAAAATCCATTATTTCAATGGATCAGATCACCCAAATTTAAGTAATTGTTAAGGCTTTTCCTTTGTGTAAAAAACACTGATAAGAGCAAGGCAGTCAAAATACACTGACTCAGTAACAGTGGTTGCCCTGAAGTATCCAGTACACAAAGCAGGCACCTTTTACAACTGCAGATCAATACTTTTAACCCCCTTTGGGCACTGACAATCTACTTGTGGTTTAGAACCTTTCACACAATATTTTATTATAAGAGTCTTGCACAGTCTGCACTGGTATGCATTCAACCATATTGATATTTTGTCAACTACCCTGGTTACTAACCTTTTTCAAGCCTTTAATAACCACAAATTTGCACAATCTCCAAAGTGAGAGAATCAAGGTTTAGTGAATAATCATTCCTCCAAATGCTGAGGGTTTTTATTTTTGGCCAACAAAGTTTTGGATGTATCACACAAAAAGAATCTGGAACCTCAGCAAAGGTTTTTAAGTTTTGTCAACCCATGATTATCTCAAGCTGCAAACAGATTTTCTCATTCTGTCCAAAGTAACATTCAGAAACTTTAATCAACAAACTTGATAATTTCATTAAAAAGAACTCCACAAAACTTTATTTTAATAGCGATACTCAACAAATTATCGAAATAAAACAAACTTGAGCCAATAATGCAGCTCGAAATTAAAAGACTTATTAAGCAAATCAAAAATTTTTCACTGCAAAGAAACATGCTACATGTGAAATCAAAACAAGGCTAAATATCTTCAAGATGTTTGCGACTCATCACAACCACTGCATTACATATTAAAAAGATGTTAACGGTTCTACCAAAACACATCACACTTTCTAATGTATATAAAAAAGAACAATTTAGTTTGCCATAAGGTTTAATAGTAATTTCAGCAGCAACAAACATTGAGTTTCTTCATTTTTTTTTTAATTTGCTGGAATTTTGGTAAAAATCTATTTCATTCCAAAATAAACAAAGAGAGGCCACTTTGTTACAAAGGTGTGCTAGAATGATTAATCTTTTATAGGTAAACCCATTGCTCTGTATGTAACAAACCACAATGACAATATTTACCAAATGCAAAAGAGTTACATGTACTCGGTGAACTGATGCATTCACAATAACAGCAACCTTAAATATTTCAAAACAGCGTAACTTTATTTCCAATGATGAACTCATTTTGTGGTTTCAGGAAAAATGAAACTAAAATTAATTAAGAACTATTCACCGAAGTGGAGGTGGCTAGTGGTGGATATTTACCGAGCTGCTAAGTGAGATAATAATTCACAAAAAGATGATTTAAACTCATTTATTCCTGCAACAATTACAATATTTTCAGGTGCAATCCCAGTGCGAGTTGCTCAGAGGTGAATAGCAAAGGATATTCAAAGTTTGAGTAGCCAATCAGAACACAACTTCAACGCTATCCACTGTTTTAGTACACACTAATAGCTATCCCAGCCTGAAAGCACCAAGCTATTCAACAACTGAGAATTAAGTATCACTCTCTTGTCCCTTCCCCAGACTCAGATGTCTTCAAAAATTACCTTTTACTATATCAGTTGAATAATAATAATAATACTACTACTAATAATAATAATAATACTAATAATAATAATAACAATAATAATAATAAAATAATAATAATAATAATAATAATTACTATTATTACAGATTCATATTTTGTGCACCTGAGAACAGTCACCAATAACAATTATATGACTAACATTGACACAACTTTTACTACAATTCATTGCAAATTCATTGGCTTTTTTATTTCATGTTACAGTGTACATGTACATACTGAAAGATGGGAGAGGGAAGATACATGTATTTATATTACCAAGTACATGTATATTTTGAAAAAAGACGGGTGGAGAGAAGACCACGAGTTAAAATGGAACTAACCATTCATAATTAAGAGAACAAAGTGGCCCAGATATTAACATGACTGTTCATGGAAGACTACCTTGCATACATGTAGCTTCTGGCCTTGTCCATTAGCAAGCAAGTGCAATAATAATAATAACAATAATAATAATAATAATAATTAACTACAATGTAAAGAACACTTTCTACAGAATGCATCTTCAAAGAAATGGTTATGCATTAAAATACAACGGTATCAGTTTGGATATCCGCCAATAAATTGGATCTAATGTTTTGTTGAGTTGCTTCTTGAGGATTTATACACTTTTAATTATTTACATTAATTAAAATTTAATACAAATTTAAACATAGCATTGCAGCTCATTTCTCACATTTCCATGACACATGCACTGGTGAAAGAGCATCAAAATATTTTAAGACTTAATAATAACAATATAGAACCATTTCTGCTACCCTCTCAAGTGTTTCATTTCCTACTTACATTTTGTACCAAAAATGCATTGCAAATTTGGTTTGGTAACAACCATTGCCCATATTTTCATTACTGTACAACATTAGATGGTTTCACTTCAGAATGACTCGGTGTGCAGGAAAAAACCAACGCAGACTATTTTTGTCTCCTTCTTTTCGCCTATGACCGTACACTGGTATTTCTTTCACTAAGTTGGAAATAACCTTTCATCGCATCTGAACACCCTC
This sequence comes from Montipora capricornis, assembly GCF_036669925.1. Lineage (NCBI taxonomy): Eukaryota > Metazoa > Cnidaria > Anthozoa > Scleractinia > Acroporidae > Montipora > Montipora capricornis. The sequence continues at coordinate 9,907,714 of NC_090894.1, forward strand.
GGTTTGGTGCGGAATTGGTTGGCATCAATGAAACTAGAAGTATCTTGAGGTATTGGAGAAAAGAATCATTTGCTGATGAGTACAAACGAGTGAAACAATACTTGTTACTTTGTTATTCAATCCACCAAAACAGGCATTCCTCAATTGGGTGCAGCATATTTAAACGTTCATTCGGAACGAACTGTAGATGAAGTCACATGAACAAACAAATCTGTACTTTCCTCAAGCTACTCCCTATGGCATTTCAGCTGATTTGTAATCAGATGCGGTTTAACTAGACCGGCTTTCTGGGGACAGCTTCCATTTTTTGTTCGGTCTAAATTTTGAAGATTGATTACAAGCCATTATTTTCTCTTCGCAACTGGAACTTTTTGTCATCATGGCTGAGGCCGGGAATCTTACACCTTATCAAAGCAAGGCTGATTGGTCATCTACAGGTAAGGGGTTCGGCAAGGGGCCCCTCACTCAGCCATCAATGATGATCACTGTATTGTGTACCATATTACCTCTTTTCAACTCTTGCCTTTCCCGGCTGACCATTTGCCGTCTTGTCTTGGTCTCTTCATCCATGGACTCCACCATTTTGGCAATGGCATTATCGAGAACAAGAGACCTGACTGGCTTTCCCGTGATCACTTGGCGACAAATGGGACAGCTGTTCTTCTTTTGACGCCAGGTTTGCAAGCAATGCTCACAAAAAGAATGAGCACATGATAAAGTTGTAGAATCAATGAAAAGGTCTTGGCATATGATGCACGTAAACTCATCTTCCATCTGCTCAATAACTGTTTTTCTAGTCTCCTCTTCCACTCTCTTTGTTTCCTCTTGCTGCTTAAGAAGTTCCTCATTCTTGGACTCTACAATTTGCCGCAGCTCCTGCAAAGAGGATTCCATCCTTCTTTCATTCGCCTCTAAGTCTAACAGTCGAGCTTGTGAGGCCTTATAATTTTCTAATTCTGTGTGCAATTTGTTTTGTTGTTCCTCCTTTTGGGCAATTACTTGCTCCAAAGTATTTTTCTGCTGAGTCAACAGGTCTTCAAGCTCTTTATCTTTTTCCTCAAGTTTTCTGTTCAATTCCTCTTGAAGCTGTGCCTCAACTTGCTCCTTTTCAGCAATCAGGCTTTCTTTCTGGATTCTCAGTTGCTCATTCAGACATTGCTCTTTCTCAGTCAATTTTTCTGTAAAGAGAGTTTTCAGGGCACTTTCAAGCTCTTGCTTTTTCATTTTCCAGTGTAAGCCTTTTGATCAAGAAGCTTAGCTTGCATCTCCTTTCTGTCTTTTCCAACTGCCTAATGACATCTGCATGACATTTCTCTTTCTCTTCTAAACGAAGTCTTCAGTTTCTTAATCTTTTCTTCTGCAACACCAAAGGCTGCCTGGAGAGCAGAATCATCAGCGGTTGTAGGCACATTTATGAAGCCACCACTTTCAGCCAAAATCCTTCTGCACTTAACTAATCCCTCTTTGCTGGTTGACGATATACTTTCTGCTTGTCTTTTCCTGCTTCTTCCAGCAGATTCAAACACATATTCAAATTCTGGTGGATTTGAGTCTATTCCCACCCCAAAAGCAATTTTGTCGCCAGACTCAATGACATGCTGCACATTAGGCAATATTCTGCTGCCGTTGATGAACACTCCATTTAAACTCTGAAACACACAACAGGACACCAGTTTGAGAGAGGTGTACAAGATTATTAGTACCTAAATAGCGTGAGTGCAGAAAGTCATACTTCCCACTGGATCTTTGCAAAGTACACAAAAAGAGAAGGTTGTCTGCTTTTTTTCTCTGTTTACCATTGCTAGACAACCTACATTTTTGAATTCAAAAAATATATGTGTGGAAATCACTAACCATCATTTTGTAACTTGTTATCTGCATTATACATGCAAGCATTGGTTTGGCCCGTACAGATTAACAATAATCATTAGTTCAACTTCAATCCTAGAGTAATGTGGTAATCTTGGCCTAAGAGTTATTAATTTTAAGGTAGAGCTGAGGAGAACTGCTTGTGCCAAAGCACTTTTAATATTACACCCTGCCAGAAGAGCCTTTCTTAACTTGGCGAGAAAAGAAAAAACTCTGCAGAAATCGTGTACAGTCAGAGTATGTACAAGCCGTTGCTTGGAGACAGTTTCAAACCCAGGTCAAGTCTCAATTTCACTCCTAGATGCCACATTGATTTTGTACTAAAGGCTTGATTTTGACCTTCACCTTGTCAAAAATATGATGCGCGGCGCACTGCCTAAACCGGAGTGAACTAGCACAGACACTTGGGGGCAATTGGGGACTTAAAAACAGGACTTCAAATGATTTCTTACAGAGCTTCTCTTGCTCGCGTTCTTTCTGCTGACTTTTAGAGGAGGCTCTGCTCACTAGTGTGTAATTATTTTAATTTATTGCCTAGATATTGCTTTGAAATATTAACAAATACAGCAGTTTAACAAAATAATACTGCTTGGCCAGTCATGGAAGCGCTCTCAATATGATAAGCTATAATATCTAGAACCACTGCTTCAGATAAGTGCATGCAGAGCAAAGAAAAAAATCAGACTTCAGGTTTTTACAAAGGCAACAGTTCTTATGCAAATTAACATTAGAATGCAAAGAATTTCGATTTTTTTTTTTTTTTTCTTTATCTGGTTACACAACCCTTTGCGTATGCTTATGGTTCACATTCTTTCCCACGTTAAAATCAAATATAATCTCTAAGATAATGATAATCAGATAGATTGAAATATAAATTTTGGTTGGTTTTTAAAGGAAAACTAAACTAACTAAGAACACTAATCAAGTATTCATAACATCAAGTGGTTCTATTATGTTTATTTTCATATTTTTTCATCACACCCTTTTTCATTAAACAGCGAAATCTGAAAGAGCAAGTTGACTGACGTCTCCAACTACATACAACACCCCACGGCATTGCCTTTCCTGTTTTTAAAATTTATTAATCACTTTAAACTAGGTAACTTCGAGAAGAGAGCAGAGAAGAAAATTCAGTTTTGTGAGTTATCAAAAACCAGGTGCTGGGTATCTTTCGGAAAACGATGAATTTTTTTTTTTTATTCATCGACGGAATACGTCACACAAAAAACCTCACTCGCAAGAAAAACAGAGAGAGCTTCAATGTTTGGGATAAATAACAACGCCCTCTCTGAGTGAGAAATTATAATATTCAAGCGCGCCTAAAGCTCCGAGAAAAACAAAAAATAAAGCAGTCGCTTCAAGCTAAGGCTTTAAACCAAGCTTTAGGCCAAAGTGTTACCACAAATCGTCCAAAAACGCGACCCTTTTTAAAACCTCAATGATCAACAATAGTCCATCTTACCAGCCAAAACTGAAATCGTTGCGTTGTACGACGAGAAATCATCAACGGAGTGCTTTTCGACAATAACCGAAACATCCGTCTCTGTGCGGAAATTACTCTGCCCCAAGGTTTGTTGCTTTAATCGGGTCAATAACAAAAATGCTATTTGTGGCAAACTGAACTTCGTTTCTACCGCAGACAGGGAACGTTTTCCTCAGGCAAGCGTTGGTACGCCATCGCCTCGGTAACTGAAACCTTCGCTCGAGGACTCGCTCGAGTGTTTAACCCAAAAATGACGCAACAATGCGCATGCGCGGGCAAGATAGCTCCATCTTGCCCGCTCGGGTAGCCAATCACAGTGCGGGATTTGGTTCATCTTGCCGCTCATGGAGCTAGTCATATAATAATCCCACTGCAGTTAGTTGGTTGCGGACCAATCAGAGGCGTTGCGGTCATCAGACCCAATTCAATTCATCTTCCAAATCGGCACCCTTAATCCTCACGGTATTAACGAACGCTTTTAATTTAAACTAATATATTCCTATTTTCACGTTGCCATGTTACCACCAATAGCGTAGCTCCTACTCTACTATAAAAACTACACGTAACCCACAATTCCTCGATTCGCTCTGACGAAGGGCTAACGGTCGAAACGTCAGCTTTTAGGGCCGATTTACACGGTGCGATTTTTGTCGCATGCGACAAGCTCACGACAGGCCATAAGACATGACTTACGATTGTCGTAGCGTTTTAAAACATGTTTTAAAATGCTACGACATTTTTCTGACGTACGCAACAATCGTAAATCATGTTGTGGGCCTGACGTAAGTCGTTGTCGCATGCGACAAAAATCGTACCGTGTTAATGGGCCCTTAGAATCTATGTACGGTGGCCAATTTACATTATCAACTCCGTTGATAAAACCCCACTTTTGTATATCAAATAAACCTGTTGCGCGGTCGATTTTTGGCGCATGCGACGTGAAGCTTTACAACAGGCCTAGGACATGACTTACAATTGTTGCAGCGTACGCGACAATCGTAAACGAGTTGTAGACATGTCCTAAGCTTGTAGCGTGCGACAAAAATTGTACCGTATAAATGAACCTTCAGAGACCTTAATACAAAAGAT
>NC_090894.1:9917154-9954654 GCF_036669925.1 Montipora capricornis
AGTGATGGTTATTAATCACACGTTAATCTGACAAAATTGTGAACTTTTTCTGTCGTAGATTCAATACCGCAAACCTCCTATATTCAGTTCCTGGAAAGTTACACTTAGTTTGTAGAAGTTAGACACAGCCGACATGATGACGGAAAAAAGGATTAATAAACCTGAACTTGCAATTCTAAATGACGTTTTCGTTACCGTCCCCTGAAAGTCCTTAGATCTTTAACTTTCCTTCCCTAATTTTGAGTTTAAGCAACGGCGACTGGCAACGAGAAACGTCCAGCCTCAAAATATAAATTCACGTTGTTGGATTCACTTCGTGACTAGTTGAACCTGTTTTATTATGACAAGGGTGTGGTAATTCCTCAATAGTGACATTGGTCGGAAAACGGAGCTTAATCAAGGTTGGCCATATTTCAACGTTGTTGTTTTTGCAGACGACAGCAAAGAAATAGGACAAAAGTGAAAAACGCACGTGCAGGGCGTGGCAAAGCTTTTGTTTTTGCCCACGAAATATGCAAATTTTGTTGACGTTGTCCGTTGCCATCCGCCGTTGTCGTTGCTTATCAGCTCCCTAATATTGCTTAACTTGTCTAGCAAGTTGCAAGGATCACTCACGATCTATCTTTCGCGTCTACACCTTTTAATACAAAGTATACATTTCTATTCATAAAGAAGGGCTGTTGTTACACACCAAAAGGTGTTTACTCCTGAATTTTCCACAAAAGTTGTTCTGTGTGAACATCTCCCCTTCCAGAGGTCAAGTATGTGCAGTTTAATTGGCCAAACGGCGGGAAAGAAATGTTGCCCTTTTCGGGTGTTTTGTGGGGAGGAAGTGAAACTACGACCTCCACTAAAAACGGCTGCTCTGGCAGCTGATCAACCTCCTTGGAATAATGGAATCTCAAAAGTGTCAAAAGTCCTGAAACTTTTGCCAAGCATTTTCATGGGTTCCATAAATATCTCTCTCTGCACCTTCAAGAGGTAGACGTTGGCAAGGAACAAAACTTGGTCAGTCTTTCTTTGTTTTCTTGTCTTGAAATGATGTTTATGACCAACCTTGTCACAGGAAACTGGCCGATTAAAAGAACTTTTTTTAAAACACTCTTAATCTGCAGGCTATAGAATAGTCAAACTTGCTTCCCTTCAAGAAAAAACTCGAGGACACTGTACAAAGAAAGAAAAAATTGACCAATTCTTAGTCAACAGCAAAGGAATTTTTAGACAACAGGTAAGAGCCAGGAAACGAATTTAATGTCTTTTTACTCTTTCGTTTACTCACTTCTAACTTCTCTTTAATTTGTAAATGAACACTACAACTACATGCATCTTTGGAGTAGCCTTTTTTTGTTGCAGAGAACGGTGCACAGCACCCTTTCCCATTCGCGCGATTTCGCCACTCGTTACTTGCCTCCCGCGCTAACAATCCCGCCAGCTACGAAGGCTGCTATCTATGTAGGAACAAGCGTAAACTACAATATGTGCCGAAAAATGGTCTTCACTCTGGAGGTGCCGTCATTGGAGACTTCGGGTACAAGTAAAGAGTTCAAGTACGACTGTGGTTCTAAGCATGCGCAGTGTGAAAAAAATCGCTTTCCAAACGCGTGCGCGTGCGCAGATTAGACGCTTCCACTTGTAGTCCAATCTCGTCCCCAGAGTCCGCTTTTCTTTTGGTCAGCACCAAGAACACGGACTCTGGCCACTTCCAATTTATGCGCATTCGTAGTGGAAATCCATTTTTGTAACCATTGACGACCACTATTGTTTCAAATTTCTGAGCGTGCGTAGACGAGCCGGATGTCGTGATTTGCGGACTTCCTGCCTTGGAAGTGGCCAGACTCCGTGTTCTTTGTGTGGACCGAAAGAAAAGCAGACTCTGGGGACGAGATTGCTTGTAGTCATAAAGTGAGATATAAAATTTGAGGAAGATACAGGTATTTTCTACGCCTTCTCTTCTTCATCTAACAATTCTCCACGAATCATTGTTTTGTATGGAGTCATATCTCCGCCAAAATTCAACTTCGGAATTTGACGTCCAAGTTTCAAATTTGAGTCTTGATTTTCATATTCGACATCGAAGTTTTATATCAAACATTGAAGTTTTGAATTTGACATCCCAAGTTTTGAATTTGACATCCAAGTTCTGAACTTGACATCCAAGTTTTGAATTTGACTTTGAAGTGGAAAATTCTGTATTTCACATTCAGCTTTCAAGTTTCAAATTCAACTTGCAACTTTTGAATTGAACTTCACGCATGAATGACTTGACCTTCAATTTCGTATCCTTGGTAACGGTAACCACTGATATAGTTGACTGAGGGCTCGGAAGACTCGGAAATTTAGGAATGGTGGCTGAAAATTTGAGAAGGCTGGCAGAGGTGGTGCAGGAGACATTAACAGTAGCTTCCCTTTTATCCCTTCGAAATTGAATGAGTAGTTCTAGCTAAGACTAGATTATGTGGTATTGCATAATTAGTTAGTAAAACTTGAAAAGGACGCCGAACAGTTCGTCTTTGAATGTTATATGTATCAGTACATTTCTTTTCTTTTTCAGAGTGAATTACTTGGCTGCATTAAAATGTCCATTGATAACATAGCAGACAAATGTCAGCGGCTTCGAAGTATACCAGTAGAGAGCCTTGATATTGATTCCAAGTTAAAAGTAATACAGGTGTGAGTTTACTCCATATATTTTTTTTTTTTTGGCCAGGGAGAACTTTTCAAAGTATTCAAATAAAATTACCATGGAGCGTAAGCAAGGGCAATGATAGTTAATGGCTGCAAAACGTCCTCGAAAAATATAGCTTGGCGTCACGTTCTTGTGAACCAACTTTCCATGTACTGAGATACTGAGAATGTATCGTCGGATGCCCTTTTCCTTACATTACATGAAACTTGTTTATTTCACGTTGTTTGTCAGGACTATTACGACAAAGAAATGAACCAAGATGTAAAACGCACGCGCAGCCAGGGCCTGGAGAGTCGTATGTTCTTGTTCTTGTTTTCTGGCCTTCTCGTTTTCGTCGTTGTCACCGTATGCGGTGTGGCCCAGTGGTTAGGGCGCTTGCCTTGAGATCCGGAGATCCCGGGTTCAAGACCCGCTCTGACCACTCAATAAATTTGTTCCTGGTAGTCCCTGGTTCAACTTCCCAGCTGCACTTGTAAATAGCCAACTGGTTTGCCTCCGGCCAGTTGGGATTCTTAACAGTTGTTGTTGTTATTCTGTTCTGTTGTTTCGTTGATTGTTTCATTGGCCCTGAAAAGCCCCTATGGGGAGCGGTCAATTAAGTATGTATTGTTACAGTATTGTATCTTATGGTGGCTTACAGCAGTTTCAACTATTTCAAGAAAGTCTTACTAGAAGGATTGACTACAACACAGTTTCACTTAACGACAATGTTACGGTGTCATGGGAAACACCAATTGTAGCTTATTAAAATGCACTCATTTTTGTAATGTAAAACAGATCACCATAGCAACGGGAAAGTCATCTAAAAACACCATGTATTTTGTCTTTAAACGCTTATATCTCAAAAAGGACGAAATCAGTGACCCCCAATCGTCTACTGAGATTCAGAGCCACCTTAATTTTCCAGTTGTGATGGCAGCTCTGAATATGCTCCAAAGAATTTTTGCAACTTTGCAGAGAATTTTATCATTTGTCATCATTGCCCTTTCCCGAAAGAAGTAGAAAACATCTTTCTAAGTCTTGCAATTAATTTCAGGAACACATCGTAGAACACACCGACATTGTGAAATTAGCAAGACTTCCAGAATCCGCGTCGACTGGAGATGGGCTACTTCCCAGTACTTCGAGCATTCTCAAGAACAGATTATCCCGACATGTACTACTAGACTCACCATTAAAGTCCAGTGCTTCCAGAGGATTTAAAAACGTTCAGCTGGCTTTGAGATTTGCAGCTGACGTTAAGCAGTCGTGAGAAAAAAAGAACTTTAGATATTTAGTAGTAATTGGATGAGCCTTACCCGTGTATGGTGAATCCAGCGAAACTCGAGTTGCTCCTTTTTTTTTCAAGAAATGTTTATCGGTTTACCATGTCGGGTTGAATGCTGAAATGGGCTATTTGTCAATCAAGAGCTGGCTCCACAAGGTTAGACATTTGAAGATGCGTTAAACCGTGTGTAACTAGTGGTTTTGGGCAGATCGAGGAAACGTTATGGGCCACGATTACGCCTTCCAAGATCTGCATCTCGCACTCCTATCCAGTCATTGTTAACTATTATTCGCGAACGCGAGGTGGATTATCGCCGATTTTTTTAAACCAACTGATAAGTCGCAGACCTTTATGTCACAAAATCTTTTGTGCTTAACCAGGTGAAATTATTCAGCATTCCTGGGGTTTTGTAGGGAAGTCTTCTGAATATTTCGAATTGCAGACTTTGTATTAATGTATATAATAAATTACCTTTGGAAATAAAAATTCTATTTTGATAGCTATTCGCTAGTGTTTCTTTTTAGAGTTAACTAGGAAGATTATAGATGAGTGACTCTGGGATCCGTTTACCTCCATGAAACCGTCGTCGCATTTCCTTACTTTTCTATGGAGCTGTTTGAAGGCGAAATCTTTTTTCGTTTCCTTGAGCGTACTTTCCGCTGAGGTTAGAGTTGAGAGAGGGTAAATTGTAGGAGATGAATATTCGTCTGCCGCTGCATTACATTTTTAATTTCTATATCAGTTAATGAAAGTAAAATCGTTATGTTACGTTCACTTTGCAAGACGTAATAAATTGGACTTTCCACTATCCAAATATTTAAACTTTACTCCCGTTTTCCCTGACGTTTTAGGGTTCAGATCTTTTGTTTTAACCAACTGACCATGTCAAAAAACATGTTTGCCACAAGGTAACAGCGTTTCACGAATAACAGAAACGATTGAAAAATTGAGTGTACTTTACTTTTAACCGAGATAGAACGCATCATAAAAACACAAAATAAACTGAAAATGGTGAATCTTTAAAGGGGCTGTGTCACGCAAAATGATGTAATTTTATGGGACTTTACAATAACCACTTAAAACTGTTGAACAACATGAAAGAAATACAGCAAAAGGAAAGAGAAGCATGGATCACAAATGGACAAGATTGGAACGGATTGCATTCGGGTAATCTTGAAAAAGTCTGCCCGACGTTTTTCAAGTTTTTGGCTAATCGCCTGGATAAAGATCGCTTTTGCTCAGAATCGTCTTGTTTGTTATGTATAACGATCATTTCAAGTTATCCATAAAGGAATTCCACATTACCGTTTTCGAGTTTAAACTCGTTGTCAACCAAAGATTTCTTCGAAACTCTCTAAAATAACGTGACTGGCCCCTTTAAGAAGCCATCATTGAGCCATCTCCTTGTGTAATTTTATTGAAAGTTAAGCGAAATAGGAAGAGCTAACTATTGCCAAGAAAGATCAAGAAATTAAAGGGCCTGTTGTCATTGGGTCATGGTCAGGGTTAATGATTTGGTAACTTTTGCTTTGATTATATCAGTAACGTGAGAAATGAAACTTGAATTTGAATCAGAAGAGAACACGAAGTGCATTTCCAAACACTTGACAAATATCGATTAAATTTTCCGCACCAATCGCATATTCTTCAGGGGCATCCAGCGGAGGTGTTCCGCGAAATAGGTGCTCCGCAGGGGGTGTATGAGCTGGCTTGCAAGTTGCTGAGGAAAAGTTTTCAATCTCCTCGCTGTCGGGCCGAAATCCCGGGATGACTCGTTTGGTACGACGCTCCAGCGCCTTGTCTGGAGGTACTGCTTTTTTCTCTTGTTCATACATTCCGTCAGCGCATGCGTAAATGTTCTGGTTCTCCGATACCTAGCCTACCCAAGAAATTAAGATGCTGGTTTTTACAAGGAATTGACATTTCAGTTGATTCTACAGGCATAAACGTAACGTAAGAACCGTGCGTGTCTGGTCTTCTCCAAACAGAGGTGAGAGATGGTTTCATGCAGACTGGGACGCCTAAAATGCTTTGTTAACACTTAAGGCATGGCGTTTCACGAGTGAAGTTGTCTCTCTGGCCTTTCTGTGGACGAATACCGACGACCACCTACCGATACAAATTGAGCAAGTTTTGAAAGCTAAAAACTTCTGGTAGGACTGGGTAGCCCGACAATGAAATGAGAATCTGGGGTCTTCCCTTGTCATGGAATGGCAGAATTACCCAGAATTGTTTTTGAGCATGAAGGAGGCAACTGCTTGTGAAGCAAGTGGAGACTGGCCCTCATCAAATGGCTAAAGTGCGGCTAGAGGGAAACGTGGTGGGAAGAAGATTTCCAGCCAGATACTAAGGAGTAGCCCTGGTGTGTGCTGTTAACGTAGACTCTTGATTTCTGAACAAGTTTTTATTACAGAATATTGGCGACAAAGTAGTGCCTTTTTTCGCTGCTATCCTTCGGAGAGAAGTGTATTTGTTGTGACGGTTATTTGGAGTTAATGTACCCGATTTGAGGCCTTTTGCCACGCCCATTTTGGCGTACGATGTATTACATTTTATGCTTGCCTTCTGCTTGCCTTCCTCCCGGCTCTCCTGGCAAACGGAATCCCTGAGTCATATGTGATTAATAAAAACTTGGGATAGTCTATAGTTGTGAATTTTTTTCCTTGCTCTTGTTCATGTGGTAAGCACACTAGTACAGAACGCATGCGCATTCGTAAAATACGTATTAAGAAAAACAAAACTTGGCAAAAACTCTTTTTGGGTCCCCCGTGCTACTTTCGATCCAAAGAGGGAGAGATTAATCGGTCCCTGAACCATATGTGATTAACCCCTTGACTACGGTAGTTCCTACATTAGTGTAATAAAAACTAGGGATAGTCTGTAGTTGTGAATTTTTTTTCTTGCTCTTGTTCATGTGGTAAGCACACTAGTACAGAACGCATGCGCATTCGTAAAATACGTATTAAGAAAAACAAAACTTGGCAAAAACTCTGTTTGGGGTCCCCCGTGCTACTTTCGATCCAAAGAGGGAGAGATTAATCGGTCCCTGAACCATATGTGATTAACCCCTTGACTACGGTAGCTCCTACATTAGTGTAATAAAAACTAGGGATAGTCCATAGTTGTGAATTTTTTTCCTTGCTCTTGTTCATGTGGTAAGCACACCAGTACAGAACGGATGCGCATTCGTAAAATACGTATTAAGAAAAAAAAAATGCAAAAACTCTTTTTGGGTCCCCCGTGCTACTTTCGATCCAAAGAGGGAGAGATTAATCGGTCCCTGAGCCATATGTGATTAACCCCTTGACTACGGTAGCTCCTCTAATGGTGTAATAAAAACTAGGGATAGTCTATAGTTGTGAAAGTAGTGCCTTTTTTCGCTGCTATCCTTCGGGGAGAAGTGTATTTGTTGTTACGGTTATTTGGAGGCAATGTACCCGACGTGAGGCCTTTTGCCACGCCCATTTTGGCGTACGATGTATTACATTTCATGCTTGCCTTCTGGGAAACTTCCTCCCGGCTCTCCTGGCAAACGGAATTTTTGGCCATGTGTCACTCTTTCCGTCCGCCACCACATCACGTATTATAATGCGATTATTAGGAAGTTTTGGCCTCTTTTTGCTGGAAGTGCAGAACAGGTAAAAACTTCCCAGCGGGTAGAGAAATTGCTCCAAAAAAGCCATGATATATTTTGATGAATTTTGAAAAAAATGACCCGTTGGCTGCCCCTGATTCTTGATTCCCTGGACTCCCGTTTTCTTTTATCCCAAATAATCGGTAGTTCAGAAAGCGAAAGTGGGGGACATTCACCCACGTGTTTGAAAACGATATAATCCACCTAGAGTTTTCAGGCGCAATTGCCCACTCGATCAAAATTTCATTTACAGGATATAAACATACGAAAATCCTCTCACTATACGTGTTTTGTCCGAAGCACATTCCATCATTTAGACATGGTGCCAACTTTTTATTTTGTGAGATCGACCTCTTCGGTCCTCCGAGGGGTTTTAGGGAACAAGGAACATGGCTAATTTGAACGGGGGAACAAAGACAAAATATCTTAGGCAAGAAGGGAACATGAACCATTTTAGGGATCAAAAAGCTGGGAACAAGTCTGAAAGTAATTTGAGGAACAAGGGAATACAAGAACATTTTTTAAAGGGAACAAGGACCTCACTGGGAAGGGCCTCACCTCTCGAGACCGTCAGCCACGGTTTTTTTTTTCTCCTGACAGCATTTCAGGTTTGGCATTGTAAAATGAGTTTTCCGAAATAAATCTTCAACAAAAACAAAACAGACGGATATTACTTTTTTCAATGTTTTCTTTTTCTTCATTCAAAAACGAGTGGTAAGACAATTGCACCACATGTTATCCTAGCTTCAGTCTTTTTATGTGATTACTAATCAATATTCATTATCACCTCCTTGCACATGTTAAATATTAATAAGCCATAAAGAACGACATGGAAAATACCCATAAAAGAATGCCACTCAAACTGTCTTTCCAAATTATTTCCTTTTTTATCATCTTCTTTCACATAAATGTTGAAAATCTGAACAAGATTATTATTCATTTGCATAATATGGTATCCATCACAGTTACTGTAACAGTTGCATAATTATATTTTGCTCTGATGCCACCATGATTTGAATTAATAAAATGTTTGTCAAAAAATTCACACTTTGCACATAGTTGATCACTCATCACCTTGCAACAAATCATCCTTTTTTTTTTCAGGTGTAAATATATAAACTACTGAGCGAACCAATCAACTGAAACAAGCACGAAAGCGCATGCTTTATATTTAAACTTCAGATGCCAGAAATCCTTGAAGGTCAATCCCAGTTTAATAATAAATTTTCTTAACCTTTTGTATAAACTATGGTATATAATACATCATGGTGCTCGCCATGATATCACTTTGTGTGGCACTTGTGACCACAGGCCTCTATCCAACGACTGCTTTAGGTGTTAACCTTTCTAATGTTGGAAGGGACATCCTTGTGCCCAATGGCCTCTCATACCTGCAAGAAATTTGCCATGACAAGAAGTCAGATGAGCACTGAAGCCATAAGGCACATCCCTAATTGGATGGGGTTAAGGGAACTCCAATGGAAGTGATGGGGATTCTTACCCACATAAAAAGTTGAAATCCCTCAAAGAGATAAATTTAGTTGAGGATAGAGTTTTTTGAAAACAAAATGGAAGTTTTGAAATTAGCCAGTGTTAAAAATCCCATAATACTTTTGTCCCTCCAAAATTCTGCATAAGCATTGTTTCCAGTTTCTCTTGGGACCATTGTAAGTCCCAAGAGAAAATAAAAACAATGCTTATGCAAAAATTTGGACGGACAAACACAGGGGTTTGCTTAAAACCTGGAACCCGGAATCCAGAATCTGGAATCCAGGATTCAAAATCCGAAATCTAGAAACGGAATCTGGCATAAGAAATCCAGAATTCAAAATATGGAATCTGGCATAAGAAATCCAGAATCCAATATAATAAGAACTTAAACCAAAGTCACTTGGCTTAAACTAATTTGCAAAACGAAACAAAACGAAATGATACAGAAACAATAAAGCTAACCTTAGGCCTAATTAGGCCTAAACAAACCATTTACCAATGCTAACATTAGACCTAAAAACTTTTGTTTAGGCCTAATTAGGCCTAGGGTTAGCTCTAATGAATGTTTATGAGTCTTTCTGTTCTTCGTTTCATTTCATTTCGTTTCACAAATTAGTGCAAGACTTTGGGGGGGAGGGGGTACCTCTGAAATTGGGCGTCACCAAGTTAGTTTTTGAGATATAAGTGATGGAAGACAAATACAGGATGTTTCTAGAAGGCTCTTTTGTTGCCATGGTGACCTATTACATCACTTCAATGAGTGCATCTTGTCAAGCAGTTATTGGTATTTCATAATTATAGTACAATAGCTTTGCCAGCACATGAACTAGATGGGTAAATTCAATCCTTCCAAATAGTGCAAATATCGCTGAAACCTCTGAAAGTGGTTTGAGCCTCCTTAACAGCATGACTATTTCGGGGGTGAGGGGTGAAGGAGGCGAAAACTGAAACAACCCAAACCTTATTTAAAATGCTAACCTTAGGCCTAAACATTATCTAAAGCATATTGTTAAGGTTAGCATTTTTGTAAAGGTTTGGGTTGTTTCAGCTATTGTACCCTTCACCCCCTTCCCCACGGAATAGTCATGCCGCTCCTTAATAAAATTTTGAACAATAACTGTTGGGAACAGGAGGGTAAACGGGAAAGTGGGATGGGAAAGGAAAAAAAAGAATGGAAGCTAAGAGATGGAATTCCGAAGACATTACCAGTAATTGGTACAGGAAACAGGATAGCAGGCTACCAGAAAAAAGGGTTTCAAACAGCACAGTCCCTTTCCCCACAACACAGGATTCCAAAATTGCAATTTTTATGGTAAGAAAAATGCCATTTCAAGCCCCACCAATAAGATGCATTTTTCAGTCCCTATATGCAGAAAGACTTATATGCAAACTGTAAGTTTTTCTTAATGGTCCACAAAGGGAGCAAAATACTTTGTGCTTATACTACTAACACGTACATCCCTCTTGGGATGCTTATATAATACACTATCCTAGACTGCAAGCTCAATTTGGAGACAGTGTCAGTTCTCACAATCTGTACAGCTCATTTGGTGAACTCCACCAGCTTGTGCAAATAGAACAAAATAGGGAATTTCCCCAAATATATTACTCAAGTATGACAGATCATTGTTCAGAAAATAAGTCATGTTTTTTAAATGAGCAGGCAAAAAATCGTGTTTGTGAAACCCATAAGTACAAACTAAGGAGTTTGGCTGTCTGATCTCTAACATACCAGTCCCTAGGAATGCAAGGGAGGGTTAGGGTCAATAATAGTATTTTCCTACCGGTACTTACCACACAAGTGGCACTGGCCATATCCAGGATAATAGGTTCCTGGCATGCCATGAATGTAGTTATTCTGAAGATAGCCCCTTTCAAGGCTTCCACCTGTACCACCATTGCGGTATCCCGAATAACCACTATGGCCATCATAGTACCTGTTTTCATATCTATCATGGTAATTTCTCTGGTTGGCCACAGCAGCTGGGCGTGCCCCTTGTACTTGCACTCCATGAGAGTATGGTTGTTCTCTTGGTCTTGGATGGCGCGCTGTGTTTTGTACCACCCTTGATGCCGCATGGTGGGCGTGGCCTGCAGGCAGATGCACTCCTGGGTCATTTGCAACAACAGGAAGGCCCTGTATGGAACCAGGAGGAGCTCTACATTGAGATGCAGCTGTACAGTAAATTACAGAATTAAAATCAACAAAAGGGCATCATCAAATATTGACCAATTCCTTATTTCAGTGCCTGATCTCTTGATGATTTGATAGCAGAGAAGGTAAATAAATCAGGATTGTCAAAGCTAAATGGATTCTCCTTCATGGTCTTAACCAAGCACTCAGCGGCAGTACATAACTCTGTCGTATTGCCATATGTCAACTGATGAGTTTTGTGAACGTTAAAAATTATTGCTGAAGCATGGATTGGAGAATCACTAAAGCAAGGTGGAAACATTCCTTGTAAAACTTGATCTCCATATTAAGATGCATGCTACTTACTACACAGTCATGCAACAATGCTATGGAACACTTAATCAGGTTTCCGTTGTCGCAAAACTTTTACTGGGTTGAAATGAATGGTACTCATAAACTCACTGCGACAGTTGGAAATTACGACTTGTTCCACAGAGTTGCAAAGAACTTTTAAATTGCAATTCTAGTAGATCGTCACTGGGTAATCAAGAGGACATCCATTAAATACAAAATCCATTATTTCAATGGATCAGATCACCCAAATTTAAGTAATTGTTAAGGCTTTTCCTTTGTGTAAAAAACACTGATAAGAGCAAGGCAGTCAAAATACACTGACTCAGTAACAGTGGTTGCCCTGAAGTATCCAGTACACAAAGCAGGCACCTTTTACAACTGCAGATCAATACTTTTAACCCCCTTTGGGCACTGACAATCTACTTGTGGTTTAGAACCTTTCACACAATATTTTATTATAAGAGTCTTGCACAGTCTGCACTGGTATGCATTCAACCATATTGATATTTTGTCAACTACCCTGGTTACTAACCTTTTTCAAGCCTTTAATAACCACAAATTTGCACAATCTCCAAAGTGAGAGAATCAAGGTTTAGTGAATAATCATTCCTCCAAATGCTGAGGGTTTTTATTTTTGGCCAACAAAGTTTTGGATGTATCACACAAAAAGAATCTGGAACCTCAGCAAAGGTTTTTAAGTTTTGTCAACCCATGATTATCTCAAGCTGCAAACAGATTTTCTCATTCTGTCCAAAGTAACATTCAGAAACTTTAATCAACAAACTTGATAATTTCATTAAAAAGAACTCCACAAAACTTTATTTTAATAGCGATACTCAACAAATTATCGAAATAAAACAAACTTGAGCCAATAATGCAGCTCGAAATTAAAAGACTTATTAAGCAAATCAAAAATTTTTCACTGCAAAGAAACATGCTACATGTGAAATCAAAACAAGGCTAAATATCTTCAAGATGTTTGCGACTCATCACAACCACTGCATTACATATTAAAAAGATGTTAACGGTTCTACCAAAACACATCACACTTTCTAATGTATATAAAAAAAGAACAATTTAGTTTGCCATAAGGTTTAATAGTAATTTCAGCAGCAACAAACATTGAGTTTCTTCATTTTTTTTTTAATTTGCTGGAATTTTGGTAAAAATCTATTTCATTCCAAAATAAACAAAGAGAGGCCACTTTGTTACAAAGGTGTGCTAGAATGATTAATCTTTTATAGGTAAACCCATTGCTCTGTATGTAACAAACCACAATGACAATATTTACCAAATGCAAAAGAGTTACATGTACTCGGTGAACTGATGCATTCACAATAACAGCAACCTTAAATATTTTCAAAACAGCGTAACTTTATTTCCAATGATGAACTCATTTTGTGGTTTCAGGAAAAATGAAACTAAAATTAATTAAGAACTATTCACCGAAGTGGAGGTGGCTAGTGGTGGATATTTACCGAGCTGCTAAGTGAGATAATAATTCACAAAAAGATGATTTAAACTCATTTATTCCTGCAACAATTACAATATTTTCAGGTGCAATCCCAGTGCGAGTTGCTCAGAGGTGAATAGCAAAGGATATTCAAAGTTTGAGTAGCCAATCAGAACACAACTTCAACGCTATCCACTGTTTTAGTACACACTAATAGCTATCCCAGCCTGAAAGCACCAAGCTATTCAACAACTGAGAATTAAGTATCACTCTCTTGTCCCTTCCCCAGACTCAGATGTCTTCAAAAATTACCTTTTACTATATCAGTTGAATAATAATAATAATACTACTAATAATAATAATAATACTAATAATAATAATAACAATAATAATAATAAAATAATAATAATAATAATAATAATAATTACTATTATTACAGATTCATATTTTGTGCACCTGAGAACAGTCACCAATAACAATTATATGACTAACATTGACACAACTTTTACTACAATTCATTGTAAATTCATTGGCTTTTTTATTTCATGTTACAGTGTACATGTACAGACTGAAAGATGGGAGAGGGAAGATACATGTATTTATATTACCAAGTACATGTATATTTTGAAAAAAGACGGGTGGAGAGAAGACCACGAGTTAAAATGGAACTAACCATTCATAATTAAGAGAACAAAGTGGCCCAGATATTAACATGACTGTTCATGGAAGACTACCTTGCATACATGTAGCTTCTGCCCTTGTCCATTAGCAAGCAAGTGCAATAATAATAATAACAATAATAATAATAATAATAATAATAATAATTTACTACAATGTAAAGAACACTTTCTACAGAATGCATCTTCAAAGAAATGGTTATGCATTAAAATACAACGGTATCAGTTTGGATATCCGCCAATAAATTGGATCTAATGTTTTGTTGAGTTGCTTCTTGAGGATTTATACACTTTTAATTATTTACATTAATTAAAATTTAATACAAATTTAAACATAGCATTGCAGCTCATTTCTCACATTTCCATGACACATGCACTGGTGAAAGAGCATCAAAATATTTTAAGACTTAATAATAACAATATAGAACCATTTCTGCTACCCTCTCAAGTGTTTCATTTCCTACTTACATTTTGTACCAAAAATGCATTGCAAATTTGGTTTGGTAACAACCATTGCCCATATTTTCATTACTGTACAACATTAGATGGTTTCACTTCAGAATGACTCGGTGTGCAGGAAAAAACCAACGCAGACTATTTTTGTCTCCTTCTTTTCGCCTATGACCGTACACTGGTATTTCTTTCACTAAGTTGGAAATAACCTTTCATCGCATCTGAACACCCTCGGTTTGGTGCGGAATTGGTTGGCATCAATGAAACTAGAAGTATCTTGAGGTATTGGAGAAAAGAATCATTTGCTGATGAGTACAAACGAGTGAAACAATACTTGTTAATTTGTTATTCAATCCACCAAAACAGGCATTCCTCAATTGGGTGCAGCATATTTAAACGTTCATTCGGAACGAACTGTAGATGAAGTCACATGAACAAACAAATCTGTACTTTCCTCAAGCTACTCCCTATGGCATTTCAGCTGATTTGTAATCAGATGCGGTTTAACTAGACCGGCTTTCTGGGGACAGCTTCCATTTTTTTGTTCGGTCTAAATTTTGAAGATTGATTACAAGCCATTATTTTCTCTTCGCAACTGGAACTTTTTGTCATCATGGCTGAGGCCGGGAATCTTACACCTTATCAAAGGCAAGGCTGATTGGTCATCTACAGGTAAGGGGTTCGGCAAGGGGCCCCTCACTCAGCCATCAATGATGATCACTGTATTGTGTACCATATTACCTCTTTTCAACTCTTGCCTTTCCCGGCTGACCATTTGCCGTCTTGTCTTGGTCTCTTCATCCATGGACTCCACCATTTTGGCAATGGCATTATCGAGAACAAGAGACCTGACTGGCTTTCCCGTGATCACTTGGCGACAAATGGGACAGCTGTTCTTCTTTTGACGCCAGGTTTGCAAGCAATGCTCACAAAAAGAATGAGCACATGATAAAGTTGTAGAATCAATGAAAAGGTCTTGGCATATGATGCACGTAAACTCATCTTCCATCTGCTCAATAACTGTTTTTCTAGTCTCCTCTTCCACTCTCTTTGTTTCCTCTTGCTGCTTAAGAAGTTCCTCATTCTTGGACTCTACAATTTGCCGCAGCTCCTGCAAAGAGGATTCCATCCTTCTTTCATTCGCCTCTAAGTCTAACAGTCGAGCTTGTGAGGCCTTATAATTTTCTAATTCTGTGTGCAATTTGTTTTGTTGTTCCTCCTTTTGGGCAATTACTTGCTCCAAAGTATTTTTCTGCTGAGTCAACAGGTCTTCAAGCTCTTTATCTTTTTCCTCAAGTTTTCTGTTCAATTCCTCTTGAAGCTGTGCCTCAACTTGCTCCTTTTCAGCAATCAGGCTTTCTTTCTGGATTCTCAGTTGCTCATTCAGACATTGCTCTTTCTCAGTCAATTTTTCTGTAAAGAGAGTTTTCAGGGCACTTTCAAGCTCTTGCTTTTCATTTTCCAGTGTAGCCTTTTGATCAAGAAGCTTAGCTTGCATCTCCTTTTCTGTCTTTTCCAACTGCCTAATGACATCTGCATGACATTTCTCTTTCTCTTCTAACGAAGTCTTCAGTTTCTTAATCTTTTCTTCTGCAACACCAAAGGCTGCCTGGAGAGCAGAATCATCAGCGGTTGTAGGCACATTTATGAAGCCACCACTTTCAGCCAAAATCCTTCTGCACTTAACTAATCCCTCTTTGCTGGTTGACGATATACTTTCTGCTTGTCTTTTCCTGCTTCTTCCAGCAGATTCAAACACATATTCAAATTCTGGTGGATTTGAGTCTATTCCCACCCCAAAAGCAATTTTGTCGCCAGACTCAATGACATGCTGCACATTAGGCAATATTCTGCTGCCGTTGATGAACACTCCATTTAAACTCTGAAACACACAACAGGACACCAGTTTGAGAGAGGTGTACAAGATTATTAGTACCTAAATAGAGTGAGTGCAGCAAGTCATACTTCACACTGGATCTTTGCAAAGTACACAAAAAGAGAAGGTTGTCTGCTTTTTTTCTCTGTTTACCATTGCTAGACCAACCTACATTTTTGAATTCAAAAAATATATGTGTGGAAATCACTAACCATCATTTTTGTAACTTGTTATCTGCATTATACATGCAAGCATTGGTTTGGCCCGTACAGATTAACAATAATCATTATTTCAACTTCAATCCTAGAGTAAATGTGGTAATCTTGGCCTAAGAGTTATTAATTTTAAGGTAGAGCTGAGGAGAACTGCTTGTGCCAAAGCACTTTTAATATTACACCCTGCCAGAAGAGCCTTTCTTAACTTGGCGAGAAAGAAAAAACTCTGCAGAAATCGTGTACAGTCAGAGTATGTACAAGCCGTTGCTTGGAGACAGTTTCAAACCCAGGTCAAGTCTCAATTTCACTCCTAGATGCCACATTGATTTTTGTACTAAAGGCTTGATTTTGACCTTCACCTTGTCAAAAATATGATGCGCGCACTGCCTAAACCGGAGTGACTAGCACAGACACTTGGGCAATGGCGACTTAAAAGACTTCAAATGATTTCTACAGAGCTTCTCTTGCTCGCGTTCTGCTGACTTTTAGAGAGGCTCTGCTCACAGGGTGTATATATTTTAATTTATTGCCTAGATATTGCTTGAAATATTAACAAATACAGCAGTTTAACAAAATAATACTGCTTGGCCAGTATGGAAGGCTCTCAATATGATAAGCTATAAATATCTAGACCACTGCTTCAGATAAGTGCATGCAGAGCAAAGAAAATCAGCTTCAGGTTTTTAAAAGGCAACAGTTCTTAATGCAAATTAACAGTAAAATGCAAAGAATTCTATTTTTTTTTTTATCTGGTTAAACACCCTTTGCGTATGCTATGGTTTAAATTCTTTCCATGTTAAAATAAATATAATCTCTAAGATAATGATAATCAGATGATTGAAAATAAAAATTTGGTTGGTTTTAAAAGGAAACTAAACTAACTAAGAACACTAATCAAGTATTCATAACATCAAGTGGTTCTATTATGTTTATTTTCATATTTTTTCTCAAACCCTTTTTCATTAACAGCAAATCTAAAGAGCAAGTTGACTGACGTCTCCACTACACCCCACGGCATTGCCTTTCTGTTTAAAATTTATTAAGCACTTTAAACTAGGTAACTTATAGAAAGAGAAGAGAAGAAAATTCAGTTTTTGTGAGTTATCAAACCAGGTGCTGTATCTTCGAAACGATGAATATTCATCGACGGAATACGTCAACAAACTCAACTCGCAAGAAAAACAGAGAGAGCTTCAATGTTGGATAAATAACAACGCCTTGAAGTGAGAAATTATATATAGCGCGCATAAAGCTCCGAGAAAAATAAGCAGTCGCTTCAGCTAAGGCTTTAAACAAAGCTTTAGGCCAAAGTGTTACCACAAATCTTCCAAAACGCGCCCTTTTTACCTCATGATCAACAATAGTCCATTTACCAGCCAAAACTGAAATCGTTGCGTGTCGACGAGAAATCATCAAAGGAGTGCTTTTCGACAATAACCGAACATCCGTCTCTGCGGAAATTACTCTGCCAAAGGTTGTTGCTTTATCGGGCAATAACAAAATGCTATTTGGGCAAACTGAATCGTTTCTACCGCAGACAGGGACTGTTTTCCTCAGGCAAGCTTGGTACGCCATCGCCTCGGTACCTGAAACCTTCGCTCGAGGACTCGCTCGAGTGTTTACCAAATGACGCAACAATGCGCATGCTGGAATATTCAAGGTAAAACGTTTACGCAGGGGGCTATAGATGAGATGGCTAGATTTACCTTAGGGAGGGAGGGCTCCTATTAGTGTGTCGTTTTCGTAGGCGGAACATTCAAAGGAGCTAATGCCATGACCATTACAAGTAAAAGCAGGTTGAGATTTTGGCGTTTTCTGAATTTGAAGTATCTGTCCGGCGGCTCAAGAGCTAAAAGTTAGTGAACTTAGGACGCTTTCAATTTGACAGAACTCAGGGACCGGCCAGACCAGGCATTTGGAAGGACTAACTCTACAACATTAGTTTAAAATTAACACACATCGAGGATGATATATACTCCTCAAGAAGAATATGAGGGATTATCATGAAAGTGTTCCTTCAAATCGTTGCATTTTCCTTGCAAACTGATGGGTTTGGCCGACAAGTTCTGACAAAAGGAAAGCTCCAGTTACAATCAAGATTAGGACGGTTTGTAATTGAATAACGAAAAACGGGAGCTCCTGTGAAAAATAATGACAGTAATAAGAATGATAATTACAGAAAAAGGTTCACAATGATAAAAAGAAAGTTACTCATGAAGGATGTCATTCCAAATTTGAAGGTTTTCAAACAAGCAAATTTGAGGACCTGGACGCAAAGTAAGAAACAGCATCGATTTGTAGGATTAGACATGAAAATTATCTTCCTGGTGAGGCTAAAATTTATCTTCTACTGAGTCTAATTTTTATCTTTTTGTTTGATGAAGGTAAAATTTAAGATCTAAAAAAATCTCTGCTGTCCTGTCCCAATGCTTAACTTAACAAGCCAAGTTTTGAATGCTAAAAATTTTCAGTAATCGATGCTGTATTTTGCGGGTAGGATAAGGTGGACCAACACTTATAAAAAATATATGAAATGTGAAACAGAGCACTTTCCCACTTTTGCCGTTCGTGGAATGGCAGAAGTACCCAGAATTCTCTTTGGGCATGAACGAGGCAAACTTGAGAAGCACGAGACTGGCCCTCATCAATTGGCTGAAGCGCGGCTGGAGGAAAAAGTGAGAAGAAAATTAAGGAGTAGCCCTGGTGTGTACTGTTAACTTAGACTTTTGTTTTCTGAACAAGTTTTTGTAATAGAAAATTGGTGACGAAGTCGTACTTTGTTGGCTGTTATTCTTGTCGCAAGTAACTGGTATGGCTGTTAGAGCTTTGTTGTCAAACTGAACGGTACAATTTGGTAGAAGTCGAGGCTCATCGTCGGAATTGCAGACCGTGACAACTGTCTTCAGTACCAATCAGTCGGCGCTATGAACACAGTATCATAACGATTTGACTAAAGCTTAACTAGAAGCAAATATTGAAAGTATAGTATCGGTATTTACGGCACATATATGTGATGTTAGTACTTAAAGGGTTATATGTTTTTCTTCATTTTAATTTGGGCCTTAATTTTTCCCTGATGGACTTCTTTAGGTAACCTCTTTTATACCTGGGCTTTTTGGACCTTGTATACAAACTTTCATCTTATGATTTACATGTTATAAGGATATATTAATTATCTTTGCAATGGAAACAGGCAATAATTAATCTGGATTTTTCTGGTCATATATCAAGTGTGCGCAAAAAGATTCGTACTATATCATATGTTCCAAGGAGAGATCTTAGATCTGCCGACAAGTTGCTTTTTTGCCAGCCATCGTATAGTACCAAATCTTATGGGTCCAGTGCGTTTTCGGTTAGCGCTCCTTGTATATGGAACCAATTACCTATGGACATCAAGTGTAGTCCTAGTATTGCAATTTTTAAGCGGAAACTCAAGACACATCTTTTTAAATTAGCATATTATTATTTTTTTATGTTATTTATATTCTTATATTTAGGTGTTAATTAGATATGTATAATAGGTTTTAGACTTTTTGAACTGATGTATGTAAAGCGCTTTTGGGCAATTTTGGAGAGTGCGCTATATAAATAACAAAGTATTATTATTATTATTATTTTATTATTATTATTATTATTATTATTCATTATTATTGTTAAATTAATCAACTTAAGGTCATGATACACTTTCAATTTGTCACGCAATGTAATAGCCAATCAGGAACGCTCATTTTGGGAAATAAACCAATCATATTGCGAGAAAGTTATAGACAACGCGTACGCTTGCTCTTTCTTTGAGTTATGATTTTGGTCACGCTCTGAAATAAACACTTTCTTTGGCGTTGAATATTGTGGTAAAAAACAAATCGAAAGTGGTTCAATGTTGTCTGTACTCTTATCGACAACTTTATTCGTCATCACAGTGGTCAAAATTTGTTGTAGCCTCGTGAGTCCACAACATTTTGACCACTGTGATGACGAATATCGTTGTCGATAAGAGTACAGACAACGCTGAACCACTTTCGATTTGTTAACTTTACCACATTTTTATTATTGCTCCTCTGTCTGGCATTTATTTTTTGTGGTGCGCGCAATACGGAGAAACTACAATTGTAGCAGCGCTGAATAAGAGAATACTTAGAATTATATTTGCAGATTACCTGTTCTCTTACGATGGTCTTCTTGCTAAAGGCAAACTCTATGCAATAAGCACATTTAAGATTTCCCCATATTACGGTATAAGAGATTTTCCTGCTTATAAGAAAAATAAGATTTCTTTCCGGTCTTCTTCTTACGATCTTCGCGGAAATTACATTCTGTCCCTCAATAATAGAATAACCTAGAACAACCTGTTTTGGTCTTACTTAACTGATTAGAGTGTAATATGAAGTGCTAGTTTTCTATCCCATATGAACCATGTGAGCGTTAGCCCTACTAATGGAAACGCTCACATGGTTCATATGGGATAGAAAACTAGTACTTCACATTGCAATCTAATCAGTTAAGTCTGTTCAAATATAAGTGCTACACGGCCAACGTTTGCAAAAAACGTAATCCTTCCTTCTTACGGTCTTAATTTCTTTTCTTTCTTATCACCTAAGTTGTGGACTGATGCGCTACCTGATTTTATCCGTACCACTGGGTTAACAGGTCTTAAAATGAGAATGCAAGGCCGCATATTTTGTATAGCCGCTCAGTTTCTTGTTAATTAATGTTTCTTTAAATATTTTATATTTAGTTATGTATCCGTATATGTTATGTATTTTAACTGTAAATCATGATCTAATGTTTCGAAAATAGAGCGAGTGTCAATCGAGTGTCGTAAAACCAAAACCAAAGTAATTGCTTTGGCCAATCAAAAAGGACAGAGACAATCCAGTAAACCAATGAAAACTCGAAGTAATTACACTTAGCCGACACAAAGCGCGGGAAAATGAGCACGCGCGAGTCACGATTGCTTTTGGTTTCACTTCTGATTGGTTGAACAAGTGGCGCGAGAACTTTGACCCAGAGTGAAGTAATGCAAACCCAAAGCAATTCCCTTATTACTTTCGACACTCAATTGAAAACCGCTCTAAAGCAACCATCGGATTACAGTATCTGTACACCTGAAATCCGTGCCCTACTCAGTTTTCGATTCTTTAACGTCCTATGGAATTTAGGAATACTGATCATGGGTTCCTGATACTGAAGGGCTGTGGGAGGGGTCCTACAGTTTTTCAGTCCTTTTCCGAGAAAACCATTAACTCTGATCATTTGAAAGCACTTCTTAAGACCCTGAGTACTAATGGCTCGAGAGCCGATTCACACCCGTGACCTGTGGTATGATGGTCTCCCGCTTGGGGTGCTTACCATTTGTTGGAAAATTCCAGTTGGCAGTAGGAGTGACCGTTCCATAAATGGTAAGCGATTTTTCAAGTAAATCGTCTAACCGGAAGAAATTCACCCCTAAAATGCTCTGTTGTAAACATGGCGGTTCACGAGTGAAGTTGTCTCTCTGGCCTTTCTGTGGACGAATTCCAGGAATTGCAAGTTTTGAAAGCTGAAAACCTCAGTCGAAGCTTTATTTTGCTGGTAGGACTGGGTGACCCGACACTTATAACATAATCAATGAAATTAGTATCGGGAATCTTCCCTTGTCATGGAATAGCAGAATTACCCAGAATTCTTTTTGGGCATGAACCAGGCAACTTGAGAAGCAAGCGGAGACTGGCCCTCATCAAATGGCTGAAGCGCGGCCGGGGAAAAAGCATTGAGAAGAGGATGGCCAGCCAGATTCTAAGGAATAGCCCTGGTATGTGCTGTTAACGTAGACGTTTGATTTCTGAGCAAGTTTTTATTATAGAAAATTTGCGACAAAGTGGTGCTCAGTTTTCGCTGTTATTCTCGTAGCAAACAACTGGCCTTTCGTAATTTCTTGTCAAAGGAACGGTATAATGCAAATACGAGAATACTGAGATTTGTATTTGCAAATTACCTGTCCTCTTACCACTTAAGTCAAACTCTACATCTCTGTGCAATAAGCGCATTCAAAATTTCGTCATATTACTGTATAAAAGTATGTTGTTCTTGTTTTTTTAGAGGGTTTTCCTGCTTATGAAAGATACGTTTTCTCTCCCGTCCTCTTCTTATGCATGATCTTCGCGCAAATTACATTCTGTCCCGCAATAAACCTAAAACAGCCAGTCATGTTCTTAGTTCTTTTTCTTACGTATCAGCTAAGTTGCGGAATGCGCTATCTTATTTTATCTTCACCACTGAGTTCACTGGTGTTAAAGCCGCGTGCAAATGCACTGGATTTGTCCACTGTACAAGCTCTCAACATGTTGAGTGTTTGTTGAGGTGTTGTTGAGCGGGGTGTTCAAATGACCTCAACGATGACTTAACATGTTGAGCATTTCGAAGATTTCACAAAGGCTCATGTTGAATCATGGCTGAGAATCTTAGGTATATTCATCCCCTCAGAACGCGAAAATGCTTGGCTGCACTTCTAGTAAGCGGACTCATTTATGAGGACAAAAAGTAAAAAAAAACGACGTGGTAAAACAAGAGCGTGGATTCGGCGTAGAAGCAGTAAAGGATGCTACAACAACATAGTGAAAGAGCTCATGATCGAGGACACTCACGCGGCAGGCTACAAGGAAATGATGCGAATGAACCATGACAATTTTTGTGAAATAGTAGGAATGATTGAGCCCTGCTTTACATAAC
This sequence comes from Montipora capricornis, assembly GCF_036669925.1. NCBI lineage: Eukaryota > Metazoa > Cnidaria > Anthozoa > Scleractinia > Acroporidae > Montipora > Montipora capricornis. The sequence goes on from NC_090894.1 coordinate 9,940,103, forward strand.
ACCAAAAGATATTCTTGGTGCTACAAAAGTTATTAAAGCTCCAGAAAGGCTTGCGTTGACTATCAGATTTCTGGCAACAGGGGAGACTTACCATTACCATCTTGTAAAATGTTCGATATGTTTAAACTCCCAATGGATACGCTGGGCACTGCGCGTGCGTGGGCTCAACATGTTGAGCGTGGTCGTTGAGCGTAAAGCGTTGCTGTGCAAATGCACTCGACTTCGCCCCAGGGCCTGGCAAAGCGTTTCGAAGTACTTAAGAAATGCAGAAACATTTTTGACTGCTTAGTGTACGAAATGCTTTTTTATAAGAGCGTTAAAGCCAAATCTTAACGTGCAATCAGATAGCATTTTTGTAATCTTTTTATAATCTTCGCACCCTCTTATGTTAATTCTTCGCGCCAAAATCGCTTTAAATGTTGCAATTTGCATGAATTTTTTATATTAATCAGAAGTCTTTTAGATATAGATTTTGTAATAAAAACTAACGATAAAAAGTCACGACGTTTCGACCCCTCGGAGGTCATTTTCAAGTGAGAATAAAAGTTTTAAGAATTAGCATAAATATGTAAAAACTAGATAAAAATGCGGCGAACGCCGAAATGTGATAAAAATATGTACAAAAGTGTAAAAAGTGCTAAAAATATATGGAGTAATGAACGGTAGCTAGAGAAAAACAATAGACAAAAAATAATTAATTACAAGAACTGTTCTAAACAAATAATTTGGCGCGGATAGAGTCACACTGTTTGTTTAGCGATGGTTTCAGTTCTTTTATAAAAAACATTTCAAAAACAAGACAATCAAACTTGTTCTGGCACTTTCTCAGGATTCTAAAACTCTTTGCGATGTTGCTAGGTTCCAATGCATATTTCTCTCTCAGATGGTCGCCGATGGTTGCCCCTTTGTGCTCTTCAATGCGCTGGTGAAGGTGCCGGCAGGTATATCCGACATAACCTGCGTCGCACAGGTCACACTTGAATTGGTACACAACGCACTGTTGGCTTACAAGGGGTGGCTTCTCTTCACGGACCCGGATCTCTTCTTTGATCTTTTTGCTCGTGTAGACAGGGGTAATATCCGCACTGATCTTACGGCTTAGGTCGGCAAGTTGTCTCCGTACGGCGTTCGCAGATTTTTGGTCCTTGAAGGGCAACACGACTCTGATTGGGTCCCCACGCTTCTCATCAACGTGGGTGCGTGATTCCTCGGAAACTTTTGAATCAACGAAAAGGCGGATGGTGGACTGCACATGATCTTCAGGATAACACAGACGGGAAAAGATCTCTTTGAGGCGTTCACATTCCTCGTGAAAGGCCTTCCATGTAGACGAGAGCTTAAACGCACGGTTAAGCATGGTATTTATCAGTGACCGTTTATATCTCGCGTCAACGTGGCTGTGATAATGTAACAACAGTCCGGTGTCAGTTGGTTTTCGGTACACCGTTGTGTTCAGGTAGCATCCATTCCTGATTACGTTCATTCCAAGAAAGGGTAGTCTGCCATTTTCTTCGAGCTCCATTGTGAAATCAATAGAAGGGTGACTGTTGTTTAGTGTCGTTAAGAAATCTATAGCTGCTTCAACATCAGGCATTGCGCTAAGGGTGTCATCAACATAGCGCTTGTAAAAGGCGGGCATCTTGTTTTCTGTTTCCAGCTGTTTCTCGATGTTATACATGAAGGCGTTTGCCATGAGAGGCCCCAGCGGCGAGCCCATTGCCACACCGTCCACTTGTTCGTACAAGTTTCCTTCAAACTGGAAAAGCTGATTTTTGGTGGCGATTCTTAACAGTTCTATCAGGGCCTGCTTCGTGATATTAAGATCGTGTTCTTTGTTGAACCAGTCGTTCTCAAAGGCTCTCTCTGCAATACTCTCAATGGTTTCGTCCACAGGAACATTAGTAAAGAGTGATGACACATCATACGACACCAAAACATCATGCTCTTTGATTTTCATTTCACGGAGTTCGTCAGCAAAAACAAAAATGTCACCGACGGTATGGTCGTTGACGGACAAGGGCTTTAGCTTTTTGTCCAGCCACTTGGCAAGTTTATAATTGTATGTTCCTGTGGCAGATAAGATGGGACGCATGGCTAACTTCTTCTTGTGGGTTTTAGGAAGACCGTACAGATGTGCGAGCCTGGAACCCTTTTGGACTACTGAGTCGGCGATGTTTTTGGATAGGATCTTTTGTACAGTCGACGTCAACTCCTTCTCCTTTTGGAGTAATGGATGGTAAAATTTCGGAGGTCTACCTCGTGTTCTTGGTCTCTCAAGGCTTACTGGTGCAAATTTTTCTTCGTCATTAATGGATGATTCTTTCACTGAGACGTACATAGTCAGATTTATCCATTATAACCACGCCTGAGCCTTTATCCGGCTTTGTGATAACAATGTCATCCCTCTTCTTAAGTTGACTTATTGCTCTCAGCATTGCTTTCGGTGGTGTTGGACCTTTACGTTCGCTGTAATTGAGTGCAATAGATCGCAGTGTTGCAGCTGCTAGTTCTCTCTCGTTGCTGTCTTCGAGTTTCGGTTCTAGTTTCCAGTAAGCCTTCTCAAACGTTGCATGGATTTCTCTTGATGATATTCGGTGTGGCAGTGCAAAGTTTAACCCTCTACACAACACCAACTTTTGGAAGAAGGATAGCCTGTACGAAGATATGTTCTTAATGTGCTCATCAATGTTCGTGTCGGCGTTCAGAAGTCGTGCGATCTTTTTAGTGTGAACGCTCATCTGTTGTTGATACTGCTCATTGCGAAGGAAGACAATCGTTTTGAGAATGCAGATGAAGCGAAGAGGCGAGCATTCTTCTTGGATTTCTCGGTAAACTTCTCTGATTTCTCTTCTTAGCTCTGGTAGTTGCTTGGTTTTCTGGCGAAGCTCTTTACTGACGACATTCTGCTCAAACGCTGCTGATGATCGACTCCATTTCCCAGATTTAGTCTTGTCAACTCTCGCAAATGTAGGTGTCAGGTCAAAGTTTTGACATAGTTTTAAAAATTCAACTGCGGTCTCAAAGTTTCCTTTTTTTATGCTGCACTGCTCATCAGCAGCGTTTGAGCAGAATGTCGTCAGTGAAGAGCTTCGCCAGAAAACCAAGCAACTACCAGAGCTAAGAAGAGAAATCAGAGAAGTTTACCGAGAAATCCAAGAAGAATGCTCGCCTCTTCGCTTCATCTGCATTCTCAAAACGATTGTCTTCCTTCGCAATGAGCAGTATCAACAACAGATGAGCGTTCACACTAAAAAGATCGCACGACTTCTGAACGCCGACGCGAACATTGATGAGCACATTAAGAACATATCTTCGTACAGGCTATCCTTCTTCCAAAAGTTGGTGTTGTGTAGAGGGTTAAACTTTGCACTGCCACACCGAATATCATCAAGAGAAATCCATGCAACGTTTGAGAAGGCTTACTGGAAACTAGAACCGAAACTCGAAGACAGCAACGAGAGAGAACTAGCAGCTGCAACACTGCGATCTATTGCACTCAATTACAGCGAACGTAAAGGTCCAACACCACCGAAAGCAATGCTGAGAGCAATAAGTCAACTTAAGAAGAGGGATGACATTGTTATCACAAAGCCGGATAAAGGCTCAGGCGTGGTTATAATGGATAAATCTGACTATGTACGTCTCAGTGAAAGAATCATCCATTAATGACGAAGAAAAATTTGCACCAGTAAGCCTTGAGAGACCAAGAACACGAGGTAGACCTCCGAAATTTTACCATCCATTACTCCAAAAGGAGAAGGAGTTGACGTCGACTGTACAAAAGATCCTATCCAAAAACATCGCCGACTCAGTAGTCCAAAAGGGTTCCAGGCTCGCACATCTGTACGGTCTTCCTAAAACCCACAAGAAGAAGTTAGCCATGCGTCCCATCTTATCTGCCACAGGAACATACAATTATAAACTTGCCAAGTGGCTGGACGAAAAGCTAAAGCCCTTGTCCGTCAACGACCATACCGTCGGTGACATTTTTGTTTTTGCTGACGAACTCCGTGAAATGAAAATCAAAGAGCATGATGTTTTGGTGTCGTATGATGTGTCATCACTCTTTACTAATGTTCCTGTGGACGAAACCATTGAGAGTATTGCAGAGAGAGCCTTTGAGAACGACTGGTTCAACAAAGAACACGATCTTAATATCACGAAGCAGGCCCTGATAGAACTGTTAAGAATCGCCACCAAAAATCAGCTTTTCCAGTTTGAAGGAAACTTGTACGAACAAGTGGACGGTGTGGCAATGGGCTCGCCGCTGGGGCCTCTCATGGCAAACGCCTTCATGTGTAACATCGAGAAACAGCTGGAAACAGAAAACAAGATGCCCGCCTTTTACAAGCGCTATGTTGATGACACCCTTAGTGCAATGCCTGATGTTGAAGCAGCTATAGATTTCTTAACGACACTAAACAACAGTCACCCTTCTATTGATTTCACAATGGAGCTCGAAGAAAATGGCAGACTACCCTTTCTTGGAATGAACGTAATCAGGAATGGATGCTACCTGAACACAACGGTGTACCGAAAACCAACTGACACCGGACTGTTGTTACATTATCACAGCCACGTTGACGCGAGATATAAACGGTCACTGATAAATACCATGCTTAACCGTGCGTTTAAGCTCTCGTCTACATGGAAGGCCTTTCACGAGGAATGTGAACGCCTCAAAGAGATCTTTTCCCGTCTGTGTTATCCTGAAGATCATGTGCAGTCCACCATCCGCCTTTTCGTTGATTCAAAAGTTTCCGAGGAATCACGCACCCACGTTGATGAGAAGCGTGGGGACCCAATCAGAGTCGTGTTGCCCTTCAAGGACCAAAAATCTGCGAACGCCGTACGGAGACAACTTGCCGACCTAAGCCGTAAGATCAGTGCGGATATTACCCCTGTCTACACGAGCAAAAAGATCAAAGAAGAGATCCGGGTCCGTGAAGAGAAGCCACCCCTTGTAAGCCAACAGTGCGTTGTGTACCAATTCAAGTGTGACCTGTGCGACGCAGGTTATGTCGGATATACCTGCCGGCACCTTCACCAGCGCATTGAAGAGCACAAAGGGGCAACCATCGGCGACCATCTGAGAGAGAAACATGCATTGGAACCTAACAACATCGCAAAGAGTTTTAGAATCCTGAGAAAGTGCCAGAACAAGTTTGATTGTCTTGTTTTTGAAATGTTTTTTACAAAAAAACTGAAACCATCGCTAAACAAACAGTGTGACTCTATCCGCGCCAAATTATTTGTTTAGAACAGTTCTTGTAATTAATTATTTTTTGTCTATTGCTTTTCTCTAGCTACCGTTCATTACTCCATATATTTTTAGCACTTTTTACACTTTTGTACATATTTTTATCACATTTCGGCGTTCGCCGCATTTTTATCTAGTTTTTACATATTTATGCTAATTCTTAAAACTTTTATTCTCACTTGAAAATGACCTCCGAGGGGTCGAAACGTCGTGACTTTTTATCGTTAGTTTTTATTACAAAATTTTTTATATTTTCTTTCATAATGGCGTCGTGACTGCTCCGAAACAACGGATTTTATCGTTCGTTTTTAAAGTTTTATGTTTTAAAATGACTTTTCTCTTGAATATATAGGCGATCGAAATCTTACGCTAAATTGTAATGTCAAGGGCGGTCTGGAGCTGTGAGTAGGTGTGGGATTTATCTCATATGGTTTAGGGGCCGACATATCTCTCCCTTAATGCCGTACCGGGAGGCGAGGTCGGTAGCGTCCAAAAGCGATCGCACCGGCCGAAATTCGAAATCCCGGGGATGATTCGTACGACGCTCCAGCGCCTCGTCTGGACCTGGGAATGTTCGATTAACAACCTTTTCTGGCTTAACCACTAGACTACTACATTGGTAACCCCCAGAATATGTCAATATTTTTTCTTCCGAATGCCGCTGTAAACGTGTATCATCACCCGGTAAGAAACAAGTTTTAAACGGGGGAAAATGTCGGTTACCAAAACTCGAGAGAAAGCTATAAAAACCATTTTAAAATCAAGCACTAGACTTAGGACGCGTTCGATTGACGCTATTCCGGAATAAGAATGAGTGGAGTGATGATTAAAACGGTATGTTTGGCGCGTTTAGAATAGCATTTTAGCACATGTTTGACAGTTTTAATATAAATCTCCGTAAAAACGAAGGATTTCTAACTAAGGGCGCGTTCGATTGACCCTATTCCGGAATAGGAATACATGGAATAGAAGTTAGAAATCCTTCGTTTTTACGGAGATTCACATTAAAATTATCAAACACTTGCTAAAATGCTATTTTAAACATATATTATTATCCTTGCAGCTTCGAAATGCACCAAACATACCGTTTTAATCATCACTCCCCATATTCTTATTCCGGAATAGGGTCAATCGAACTCGCCCTTACATTCCATGTATTCCTATTCCGGAATGCAGTCAACCGAACGTACCCTTAAACACCATTCAGCAATGATTTTATATATATTAATCAGTGATGGTAAATAATTGGTACAATTGTCAGCCAGTTGATTTTTATTGCCGGGTTAACAGTTCCTTCACTTTGAAGCCATGGGTGCTCTGGGTGTTCAAATCCTGTCCGGGAATGCAACTTTTACTTCTTTCTTTTCATCTGCTACCACAAGTCCTGGGACAGAGTAATCTGAATTGACCATAACAGTCAATCCAGGGAAAATTAGGAATATTGTCGATAATCGTAATTTCAGAGGTAGAGCGAGCGGAAAATTTCCGAAATTTCCGGAAGTTTTGGGTGAATAGCTCCACCCCAGACCCCTTTCTTCTGTTGTGTACCGTTTCCTAACCGCTGGAGGTCTTGGTACGATATTATGGCTAAGCAAAAAATGACGAACTGTTTACACACGGAGTGCGTGTCTCTGAGCTCTTTATATCATCGAGTTTGTCGAAAAGAAGTTGACAGCCCTTGGTCATGGCTGGTGTGTCTCTGCTCGACCATCATCGTTGCTATGGTCTTCGGGGTGTTGTTAAATTTTGGAATTTTGTTTCCAGTACTTATGGATTATTTTCAAGAAACCCGTGAAAGAACAGGTAAGTTGAATCTGCGGATTTACATGTAAGCTTTATAATACATCAGTAGCACACCACCCACATTCAAAGGCTGAAGTGAACGATTTGTAGCCTCCCCTTGCAGGCGACGGGAGATAGATATTCCAAAACAACACGTGAAGTTCATTCTATTACTTTTCTGTTTCATGCTTCATCAAAGAGAGTTTGATCGTAGCACGAGTCAAGTTCGAGCCTGAGTAAAGTTCTAGTCACGAGTCAAGTTCGTTTCAATTTAAATTTTCCTATTTTTTTAGTAGTTTTGTTTTTAATTGGTGTGTGAAAATATTGTACCAGAGGTAATTAGGCCTAATTAGGTCTTTTTTTGCTAATTAGGCCTAATTAGGCCTAAAGAAAAATACCCTAAACATTCATTAAAGCTAATTTTAGGCCTAATTAGCCCCAAAAAGACCTAATTAGCCCTAATTACCTCTGGTACATTATTTTCACACAGCAATTAAAAACAAAACTACTAAAAAAAAAGGAAAATTTAACTTGACTCGAACTTGACTCGTGACTCGAACTTGACTCGGGCTCGAACTTGACTCGTGCTACGATCAAACTCGCAGAAAGAGCAATCACTTTCCACCAATGTGAAAATTTGGCTTTATCAAGTAAGTTGACAAAGAGTCACAGGCTGTACTTCGCAAACTAATGCGCTGAACAAATCGAAACTTCAACAACCCCCCCCCTTCCCGGGCAAACTCTGGTCATTTGACTATCTTTTGTGCTCGTTATGCTGAGATCCTGGCACCGTGGGTAAAACATCAATTGATGACTAGTTTATGGTTTATTAGTAACCTGATTAGTGGGCCTGCAGCCCACTTACATGTATATTTTGGATACACTAGGATTCCAGCTGATTGGGATCCTATTGACAGGACATCCAGGTTCATGCATAAATTTTAACGCTAAATGACCCACGAGTTGATTAATAGTAGCTCATGAGGTTGCATAAGTGTGAAAATAGTCCAGCAAAATGCTGAAGAAATAGGCAGAATCATTTGACACATTCTGCTTGGAGCCATTTCAAAAGCAATGAGTTACTGCCGTAAAATGTTTGAGCCAAATCTAGTGGGCTCACCAGGGGTTAGCTTGCTGCATGTAATACCCAGCTGAACCCAAGCCAACCTGGCTTGATAACCTGACCAGCCTGGCTGACGATTTGAGAATTTTTGGAGAGCGTTTGCCTTGCTAAAATAATTATCGTTCATTTAGCTACTTTATAATGCTGAAAAGAATCATCGCTTGCCAATCCTTTCCTGCAAAACTGCATTCAACTTCCCTAATAACAACCTTTTTGTTCTGCAGCATGGGTTGGTTCCGTCGGCATTGCTTGTACGTTTATCCTTGGTCCTTTAAGCAGTGTGATAACCAATCGTCTTGGCTGTCGTCGAACTGCCTTTCTTGGTGCTCTGCTATGCATTGGCAGTCTTTTGCTCTCACCCCTTGCTTCACAAATTACTCTTTTGTATGTGACCTACAGTGTTCCATTTGGGTTTGGGAGCAGCTGCCTGTTTGTCTCATGTTTTGTGATAACATCCCAGTACTTTCACAAGAAGCGAGCAGTAGCTACTGGTATAGTTGCATCAGGAACTGGAATCGGAGTATTTGCTTTAGCACCAATTCTTCAATCCTTGTTGAATGTCTTTGATTGGCAAAACACATATCGTATAACTGCTGGTATTTTCTCAATTGTGTGCTTCTTATGTTTGACCTTTGACCCTGCTGTACAAAAGAAGGCAGCTACCAGAACAGAAATGGTTTATAATCAAGTTGAAATAGCAGACAAAAAACCAGTGGAGAGAAGAGCTGATATACCAAAGAAGTTGCTCAATTTGTCGATTTTTAAAAATAAAGTTTTCGTTGTGGGAACTCTTTCCTTCACCCTAGCTGCTTTGGGACACCATACACCAAGACTTCACTTGGTAAGAATGCCTTTACTGTACTAAAGGTTGATTGTCTATAATAATATTCAAGGCTGCTGTCTAAGAAAATTTTAAAGGGGCCCTCAGAGCTAAACGCTGAGAACTTAGGAGCCCAACATATGAAGTGAAAGGTGTTGCTGTGAAAAATTTAAGGAGCCCAGAGCTATTCTTTGGGAGCCCCAGGCTACTGGGCTCCTGTTAGGCAACAGCCTTGATATTACTTTGAAATAGTTTTGGAGTAGCTTAATGCCTCCTCTTTTCAATGTGTGGACCCAGTATCATACAATGGCATGATGTGCGACCCTATGTTTCCAAGTAAAGTTGTAGCTGTACATGTAGATGTTACTAGAATAAGTGGGAGTTGACTTCAATGCATTGACTCCTGTACTGGCCCATCCCCCCCATCCCCCCCCCCCCCTATCCCCATTGGTGAGTAAAATTGTGTGGCATTAGACAGAGCAAAATCTAGTAAGTCTCACTCCAAGGGGTCAGTGGGTTAATAAAGAACTGAGAATTGTCTATCAAAAATGCCATGCATATGGCATCAATGATTGCAATTTCATGTCTAGAAGGCCACACGTACCAGTTGTGTATTCAGTTGACCAAACTAGCAGTCGTTTGTCCTACAGCCAAGATGGTGAGAGGCATAACACAACAAGCTTTATTTCCCTCTTGGTCATATACTTAGAAATATGTGCTGTACAAAATTTTTATCTATTATGGAAATTCAGAGAGGGACCTGGCTACCTGGAAAAACTGGAAAGTTATCCCATTTCCACCTGAGAGGGAGACTCATAGATTTTACTCCGTGTAACACCAGACAATTTTACTCGTCCGTAAGGGGCACTTTAAAGTCTGTGGGGGTCCCTTTAGGGGTGATTGGGTTAAAAATGGCAGGTAGCCAGATTGGTAATATATAACATAAGTGTAGGTCAGTACACACACCTACAACACAGAACACACACACAGTGAGTGCTAAGAAAATACCACACTAGGACGATAATGCTACATGTATAGCAATAACTGTAATGCTATAGAGGCATGGGGCTATCCCTGAGATGACACCTCAAACTGTTTTGTACTATTCTACTTTTGATAGAATTTTAACAATGCGAAGGAGTAATATTATTTGTATTGTTGGCTCAGGAATTAAGGCCTGTGCCTCGCACAAGCTCGGTTGTGAGTCAAACAAGTTATGGTTTTTGTTAAATTTTGCCGCATACCAAACTGGAATTCAAATTAAAGGAAAAAGAGAATAATCTTTTGAAATAAGCTGAAAAGATTTACGGTATCTCAACAAAGAAAAATATTCAGATTTTCTTTTTTGTCTAGGATTGTAGTCTTAAACAATGCAGACAGAATAAAAAAATATATGGTGACATGACATTTTTTGATTTAAAAAATCTGCTTTTTTGTCTGTAGGTCAAATTCTCAAAGGATCTTAATGTATCAGCTGATGCTGCATCAGAGCTATTTATTTACATTGGTATCACCACATTTGTGGCCCGATTACTCAGCGGAATTCTGAATAACGTACCCTGTGTAAATCCCGTTCATGTCTACATGTTGGGCCTTGTTTTAGATGGCTCATCTGTGGTCTTTCTCTCCCAGGCCAAAAATTATGTTTATCTAGTGGTCTTTTCTATTTTCTATGGCTTGGCCGATGGTCTTTCAATTGGCTCTTTCAACTTAATCATACTTAACTGTGTGGAACCAAGCAAGAGAGCATCAGCATTTGGTATGAGTGGGCTGTTCTATGGGACTACCATTGCCACAGGCCCTCCACTTGCAGGTACTGTGCTAAATATTGAGTTTAATAGGGGCTATGCATGTAATGTTATTTAAGGGTGATTAGGGGAAATCTTTAGTTAATGACAAGGTTAAAACTCGAACATGGTAATGTGGAATTCCTTTACTGATAAAATTATCGCAACGTCACAAGCAAGATGATTCTGAGCAAAAACGACCTTTATCCATGCTATTTGCCATAAACTTGAAAAACATCGGGCTGACCTTTTCCAGATTACCCACATGCATTCCATTTCAATCTTGTCCATTTGTGTTCGACCATGCTTCTCTTTCCTTTTGCTGTATTTCTTTTATGTTGTTCAACACTTTTGAGTGGTTATTGCAATGTTTCATTCTACAGTTTGGGCATTTTGGGTGTCATGAAATAATAATTACATCATTTTCATGACATAGCCCCTTTAAATATTAAAATTAGGAAGATCTTTGCAGTTAGGTAGATAAGCAACTTTTAAGTTAGTCAGCTGAGAGATGGTCAGTGGCAATTAACCAGCTCTCAGCTGGTTCAGTCGGAAGAGCAAGTGCAGTGCAAGTTGCACGGTCATGAATGTTTTCACATGAGGTCATCAAATTACAAAATCAAAGCTGCAGGGCTTCTCATTTTTTTATTGATACCAGGTAAAAAAAAATAACTTAGAAGTAAATCTTTTTACCAGTCTTGTGCCCTGCAGCGTTTGTCGTTTTGAGAATACGGCATTTTGAATTTTTAAATTTTTGCTTTGCATGACACCAAGACAGTAGCTGAGATAAAGCTGTATGGTGCAAAAAAAAAACCAGTTTCTCCTTGTGATTTTTGGGAAATTACCAGTAAGCATTACAAGCTGTAGAAGACTTGTTTATGCTCACTTAGTTCATCTCACGTACAAAAAGAGAAGGCTTTTGTTGCAAACTGAGCTCCAGATGTTTTGTTGATTCGAGGCTGCCATATTCAATTTGGTGCCCCTCCAAGGAACAACATGGCGTCTCTGTACAAAACTCAGTAAAATTGAGTGACATGTTTTTGGCAAATAAATCAGAAACGATGCACCAAAAAGACTTGAGGCTTGGAAGAGTTATTTATGTATTAGTCTTTTATAACATTTTATTTTCTTTTTTATTGGGTGACGGTGAAAACAGATGCCCCTCTCCTCAGATGTTTTCCACATCAGTGGAAAGCGAGAGCTCTCGCAATTTGGTATAAATAAGCTGGAGTAAAATTTTTCAGATGAACAAAATTGCACTAGCCGTTCGGCTGGTGCGATTTATAGTCTGAAAAATGTACAAGTGCTTATTTACACCAAATTACCCAAGAAATCATGTGATTACTCATTAATAATATACGTAATAAAAGGAAGGCAGAAAATAAAGCAAGGGATATTTTGGCAATGTGCACTTTCTTTTTCTTTGAAGTTCATTCAACTGATTGGTTGAAGCAGATTACAACATTTGTCAAATTCAAACTTTTACAATTTTTTCATGTCTGTTATTGGCTTACTAAGCTTTCCAGTTTGTGGGAGATTGGGTACCACTACAGTTACGAAAGCCAAACGAGGGCCAGAACTTTGGTCGGTTTTTCCTGAGTATGACACCATTTGGTGCTTGCCTCATAGATCCCTACCCCATCATAGGTTCTTATGTGGCCAATTATAGACCCCATCTTAATCATTCCTGGGCAAATGTATTTATCACGATCCCTACTTTGTCACTTTTGTTCAAACGAAGAGTCCATTACCAATAGTTATTTGGGGTTTGTCCCCATCAGCGCTAGAAAAGTGTCTATTTTCAAACCAAGTTTTGGGGGAAAATAAACAATTAATCTTACGCACTCGTTTTTTGTGCGTTTAAACGTTGTTTAAATGCGTTTAAAACGATAGAAAACGCGTTTTTTTTAATTCACCTTAACCCCCCCTTTTCCTAAATTGTAAATAAGGTCACAATTTTCCCGCAAAACTTGGTTCAAAAATAGACACTTTTCTGACGCTGATAGGGACTATGCCAATTTGAGTAAATCTTACCCTTGGAGTTACCCTGGTGATGGACTCTTGAATATGGGTAGAAAACTAGCACTTCAAATTACCCTTTAACAGTTAAGCCTGTTGAAATATAAGTGCTACACGGCCAACGTTTGCAAAAACGTCACCCTTCCTTGTACTTGTACATATTCGTTGCGGTGACATTGACATCTTAAATTCCCACGACCTGTTCCCGTCTGACCTTGTAGCTCAGTCAATAGAGTAACGTTGATCTAACCCGACTTCATAGTTCCTAACGCTGCAAAGGCGACCGACTCTCTATTCTCATGTGCGTGATTGACTACCCCCCTCTCCGTCCCAAGATAACGTTGGCCAGTTATGCATAGCTGTTGTAGTTCGTTTTGTCCCAAGTCGTTTTGCTGCATGTGTCTTTAAACATGTTTTCCGGCAAGATAGCAAAAAGCAAAACGATTGTGAAGTTTGGTGACTTGAAATATCTTCTTAGTGAAACGACTAAATCTGTTGCAGCGAATCGACTTCGATGTATAGCGAAACGACCATAAACTGCAAACAAAGCATCATACCTTAGATTCTTTTTCTTTTTTCAGGTTTTATGACGGATCGCCTAAACACTTACATCCCGTCTTTCATCTTCGCTGCTGCGGTGGAATTTGTAGGGGCAGCGATGATTTTATTTCTTATTTGCGACAAAAAGCGCGATTTACACAATCACGCAGAGTTTGAAGAGACTCGTCTACCCGACGAGCAGTTTGAGCTGGGAGAAAAACTGTAGCCAAATACAAACCTTCATTGAAGCTTGACCTAGAAGATGTAAATCTCAGAACACGCCCTCGCTAATAGTCACACCGCTCAAGACATTTCATCTTTTTCACTCGACGTCATTCATTCAAGCCGAATACAAATACGGGCAAAGCAAGAGAGGCATACCCCATACACATCGCAAACATGCACCCTTGAATCTTTAGGTTTAAATAAGAAAGATGAAATGTGGCTTATGCTTATCCATCGTATTCGTATTCTCTCCATCGTACTTTATCATTATGATTCTTTAGTAATTTGTCATAGTAAACTATTCATATTTTTGACGGGGGGGGGGGGGGGGGGTGGGGTTAGGGGAGAGCTTTCTTGCAGGCTTGAAAAAAATTGATGGGTTGATCACTGCAAAACTGTGCACTATCGCCGCCATTGGTCTTGATTAGTCTAAGAAATTAAGTAGTAATTTTTGGAGCACTGCAGGACTGATCTAAAAACGTGAAGACGACTTCATAAGATATTAAAATAATTTGGGTGGCGAAGTTCAGTCTTCGTCCCAATTATTTGGAGAAATTTCTTCTTTGCAAAAGTGCATATGCATGTTGTAAAGGTGGTTTGCAACCAATCTCTAGCGACGCAGATAATGCTGCAATGTACAATTGCTGGTGGACGAACAAAAGGAGCTAATAAGAGAAACTCCCCACTAACGATAAAGGCTGGTTTTCACTAGCGTCGCAGTGGGAGTCGTAAGAGCGCTTATGACCCTAGTGGAAAGCAAAGATCGGAGTCGTAAGCGGAGTCACGAGCTCGACGGAGTAGGAATCGGAAAAATCTGAACGATCCCATTTTCTTACGACTCCGCTTATGACTCCGTCGCTTATGATCCGGTAAAAACTAGATTGTCGGAAGGAGGAGCGGAGGAACCAATCAATGCTCGATTCCAAGCATTGTGGTTGGTTTATTCTTCCGCTTCTCCTTCCGACTCCGACCGCGCAGCGGTGGCTCAGTTGTTTG
>NC_090894.1:9959654-9964654 GCF_036669925.1 Montipora capricornis
TGAGTGAATTAAGAGATTGCAAAGAGTATCACTGTATCTAAGTACTAGTTATTACCCAGGGCTGGGTGCAGACTGCAGTCTGGGTAATAAGCCACTTACGTCCAGAAGTTAGTGTGTGTAATAGGACTAGGTGCTGTCCAATTTGGAAATAACTGGATTTGAAAAATTCTGAAGACTGCCAAATTGGAAAAGGTCCCAGTGCAAGTTAAATTTGGAATGCAGGCTCATCCAATTTGGCAGTGGGAGGAATTTTTTAATCCAATTATTTCCAAATTGGACAAGCATGTAGTCCTGTTACCTATTAATTACATAGCTCTCACTGTTAACGGCGATTAGTTTTAAACATCTGAGAGAAACCACTGTCCTGCGAGTGAAATTGTCACTTCCAGTGTCCATTCTGTGGCTCAACAGTGTCGCGTGAGCTGCAACCTGATTGGCTATTACTCCGTTCTTTTATTATCTTGACACTTGATTGGTTCATGGAAAGTATCCAGATTGTTCTCAAATTGGACGGTCTGTTCAAAGCTGAAGTAAACGTTCCAGCAAAAACTATCCAATTTATTTTAAATTTGGGCAGTTGGCAAAAATTACCCGTAACAAAAGATAGATTTGTTGGCGATATTGGATTTTGATGCTGCTATATAATTATGCACCTAATTAGATGCATGCCCAATTTTTACATCGTTTTACGTCTAAGCCTTTGCTACCTATTTCAAACAATAATTCAAGGGTAAAGGTTAGCATTATTTTTAGCTTAGGGTAAATGCAGCTGTTTATCCTCTATGCGAGGAGCAGCATTTTAGGGAGACGTTATTGTCTGTATATTGAGACACGAGTAATGTCAAAGTTGTGGAGAGGAACGAGGGGACACTTCTCACACTTGTTGAAATCTTCATGCATCAAATTGGGGGCATTTCTGGACATATCTGTAATCAGCCAGAAAATTGCCTTTAACCATTTCATTTGTGAGAACGAGAATTACCGGTATAGATACGTAATGCCGGGCGATTTTTACTTGTTGTTGGGAGCCCCCTGGGGATTAATGGGTTAACAACATCTACGTCAACTCAAAAACTATATCTCCTTTAACGCTTTTTCAGCCCTGAGAGTGAGACTAAAGGATTTTACTCTGTCTAAAGCCAGCTGGTTTTACTCATTAACGGGGACAACTTAAAGGCCCACCTTCAACCGACAGGCTTTGCGTGCCGTAGAACAATTTTTATACATGAAAATCCAGCCAAGGCTGAAATTTATCCAATCAGATCGCTGTGATAAGCAATGCGAATTTCCATAACAAAAACAAACTGTCGAAAAGCCTGTCGGTTGAAGGTGGGCCTTTAAGGGATGAATGGGTGAAATTAGTTGATATCCTAACCCACTCTTTTTCTTTGTTCTCCAGCATGGGTTGGATCCATTGGGCTCTCTTTGATTTTTGCCCTTGGCCCTCTAACCGGTATGCTAGTAAATAGATTTGGCTTTCGTTTGACCACTATTTTTGGTGGTTTATCCTGCATCTGTGGCCTGTCACTTTCATCTCTTGCATCTAATATCGCCATCATGTATGCGACTTATGGCGTCCTCTTTGGATTAGGAGGCAGCTGCTTGTTTGTGTCTTGTTATGTGGTAACATCACAGTACTTCTTAAAGAGGCGGTCTATAGCTACTGGTATCATTGCATCAGGAAGAGGAATTGGCGTTATTGCTGTGGCACCAATCCTTCGAGGATTGCTTAACTCCTTGGATGGAAAAAGACTTATGGTGTAATGGCAGGAATTTTTTCGGTGGCTTGTATACTTGGTATCACTTTTGATCCTTCTGTCTTACAAAAGAAACAGCTTGAATTCAATCAGGAAAATCCAGAATCAGATGGTGTAGATGAACAAGAGGGGGGGTTGATCAAAAAACCAAAACAATGTTTTGTTGACTTTTCTGCTCTTAAAGAAAAAATGTTTGTAGTGCTGACTGTCTGTCACATGTTGAACAACTTAGGACATAACACTCCACGATTGCATCTGGTAAGAGTTCAATTTGTTCTGCGCATCAGCAGTTAATATTCCTAGGGAATAACTTAATTTGCCCCAGGCCTCCACGCGTTGACCGGCTTGCCATTGACTGACACGTCAGTGTAATACGCTTCGCTTCGCTTCGCCCGTTGTTCTTTCGAGTCGTTGTTCACCCTCCCTCCCACCCTTGGGGTCTTCTCGAGCCCCTTGGCCTCTCGTTTTCATTAAAGATGCCCAAACAGATTCTCTGACTTGTTTCCTGTGTGTGTTGCAAGAGGGGTGTGACAGGGGATAATTTAACATTTTACATGTCACAATATGAAATGTGTCACCCCTACCCTGCTCCCTCCATTAACCCATTAACTCCTGGGAATGAGATTCAGCAGATTTTACTCTGTATAATGCCAGAAGATTTACTAGTTAGCTGGGGACATCCTGGGGTGCCTAAGTTGTGAACTGGTTAACATGGGCGTTCATCATTGCCTTCCCTCTTCAGCATCCTTCATGCCTCCTCTGTTTCTGTTTTCTCCTTCATTACCTCACAAGTTACATTGAGTTCCACGTTAGGGATAACCTCAATGACTGGCTAAGTTAGTGGCAAATTAAATGGTTAGTTTCTTACGTCAGTCCACTAAATATAATATGAACTTTTTGCGTTGTAAGGAAAGAGCTTTTCACTTTCACTAATAGTGCAAACCTCGGTCTTGATTCATTTATGATGGAAACGCTTGATATTGGTTTCCCACGGTTATTAGACGATAAACTATCAAGAAAATAATACACCACAATACAGCCAGCTCAACGTTAATGGTAAGTCTTCCCTCTCGGTTCAACTGAATCATATTTTCTCACCTGGTCTCTTAGGTCTTTATAGTCTAATTTTCAGCACCTTGTTTCTTTATCTTTTCACCCATTGATGAGTAAAATCGTCTGGCATTAGACAGACAGAGTAAAATTCGTTAAGTCTCACTCCTAGGACAGGGGAGACATAAGGGGACATTCAGTGACATGAGTGGATGCAGTCTCCCCCCCCGAGGAGTCCAATTGGGTTAAGGAAAGAGTGGTAAAATGGGAAGCACAACATACCAGCCCTGAAACTCCATCCATATGAGATGACTTGCACTGGAATGGATTTTTCCTTGCCATTTTGACGGGTCAGTCTTGAATGGTACCATTCTCAAAATTCTTCATAATTATTAAGTTTCTGTTTTTAACTTGCCACAATTTCCTTGATAGGTAAAGTTCTCAGAAGATCTCCTTGTATCTGCTGACGCAGCCTCAAGGCTCTTTATGTACATTGGCACCACCACATTCATTGGCCGATTGCTGAGCGGTTTCATGTGCAACATACGTTGTGTGAATCCACTTTACGTTTACATGTTTGGCCTTGTTGTGGATGGCTCTTCACAAGTTTATCTTTCTCAGGCCAAAACATACACAGATCTTGTAGTATTTTCCTTCCTCTATGGATTGGCAGATGGTGTTGTTTTTGGTACTTTTTACATTTGTATACTAAACTCTGTAGAAGCCAGTAGAAAAGCAGCTGCATTTGGATTGAGTGCTCTTTGTTATTCACCTCTCATTGCAACTGGTCCAGCGTTAGCAGGTAGGTCATGTTAGAATATTATTGTTAAATTTTAATTACTTGGAAACTTGATATCAGAGGTATAGATTAAGTCACTTGGAAGTTTTGAGAGCTCTTACAGCTGACGCTTATCACGGCTTTGAGAGCACCGTGAGGAAGCATCAGATACAGTGTAGTATTCTTTTCCCCTTCCCTTAGCCAAGGACGGATTAATAGCCCTTGCAGTATGTGCCAGATAACCATTTATACATCTGGGTCATTAGAGCAAAGTTGCTTCTCCAATAATTTTCTGTTAGACTTCACTTTTGATAGAGATGTGCCTTACACCTGGTTCCTCTGTCGTATCTGCGAGTGCCAACATTAATAATCTTCGTATTTGCATTATTATCTCTTTTATTACAATGATTATTTTATTAGCATCTCTCATTCGTTACATGTCCCTAAAGTATTTAATATTTATTTGATTATTATTGACCTATAAAACTTGATAATCGGACTGTGCCAGAACCCATAACATCCGTTCAAAATCATGTTCCCATTTAACCCATTGACTCGTAAGTGTGGGACTTGATAGATTTTACTGTGTCTAACACAAGACAATTTTACTCGTTAGTGGGGGCGGTCCAGGGTGGTTCAGGTGTCAGGTGTCATTCCCAGGGTCTTGAAATATTAAACTGAAAACATAGCAGTGCACTCCCTGGTAAATCTATCTACATTTGTACAAATGATTTGACCTTCAAGTCTTCTCAGACAATGACTGTAAACCATGGGACCCATATCACAACTTTTTTTCATTAAACTCTGTTGACATTAAAGAACCCACACGCTATTTGCAAGGAGTAGGGCAAGGTGTTTCTGTTGTCCAGGGGCCACTTTTCCCATACGGTGTTGTTTTCTCTGAAACCTCTTCCCCCTCCCACTCACACTTCTGTGATCCATACCAAAACCTAGTCAATCCCCACACACACTTTCAAACGTACTCCGTGGCCCCTGGTGTAGGTCTGTTCCACATGGGCCACACTATACTCTTAATGACATTAACCTTGACCTTTAACCTTGTATATTCAAATTATGTGTTCTTACAGGTTTCATGACAGATCATCTCCACTCCTACATTCCTTCATTTATTCTAGCCGCAGTTGTAGCATATGTAGCTGCAGCATTGCTTCTTATTCTCATCTTCAACAAAAAACAGACACAGGACTTTGAAACTGTGGATATCAGAAATGATGAAAATGTTGAGTGCAAAGGAAGGATGCTGTGGGAGACGAGCTTGTGAGACCTGTAAGAGATGGCTTTCAATTGAGTTTGTCAAGACTAAACTAAGGCAGTTCTTGGGACAATCACATTAGACCCAGCCATCAAATAACCGATCTTATCATATGGGCTGTACAGCCCTCCGTGGGGGCGGG
>NC_090894.1:9972154-9977154 GCF_036669925.1 Montipora capricornis
ATAAAAGCTAACCTTTGGCCCAAAAACGTTTGTTTAGGCCTAATTAGGCCTAAGGTTAGCTTTTAAGAATGTTTAGGATACTTTCTGTATTGGTGAAACAATGACCTGCAACCCGCGACCTGCAACCTGCGACCTGCAAATTAGACCCGCCGGTCTGAAATAGGGTAGGGAGAATCGGACATTTTGGGCTGAAATAGGCTAAGGGTTTCAAGAAGCAGGCCGCACACCCCGGTCAACCCAATTATTCTGAGTACCCCCCCCCCCCGGGGGAGGGAGGGGGGTTAAAGTGCAGACAACCTATCCGGTAAACCGGTTTACCGGGATGAATTCGGGAATTTGTTTACTTTCCTTGTAACTGTCGAAGTCACGCAAGGGATAACTGGTGAATTTTCTAGTTTTGGTTCAAAAGGAAGGTTCATTGTAGCTCTAGCAAGTACGGAATGGCATTTTAAAACAAAAGATGCAAAAATAATCCTGTTATCATGCAAATCTGGTTACGTTTTCAAGGTAACCCACGCGTCATGAAAGCTTTTCATCCCGGCAAACCGGGCTGGACCGCTTATTAGAATTTTTCAGCCCGGCTTGCCGAGATCTCGGCCGCTCAGACCGGGATCTCGACAAGCGGGCCAGGTCGCCTAATCGGGCTGGCTCGCCTCGTATACACAGGCCCTCGGTACTGTCTCTCTTGAATCCGCGTGATGCTTGTACTTTGCAAGGGTCAAATTCCCGTGCTTATAAGGCAGTGTATTACTGTGAGCGTGGGGAGTTTAATGCTACACAGAACTTGAAAGTTGGATACTGACGAACAGTTCATTTTAATTGTTTCAGTGGTACTTGGGGCACTTTCCTTTTGTCAGAACTGGTCGGTCAGACCCGTCAGTTTGTAAAGAAAATTCAGCAATTTGAAGGAAATCTTTCGCATCCTTCTGGAGGAGTATATATCATCTTCGAATTGTGATAATATGAAGGCGTTGTAGAGTTAGTCCATCCAAATACCCGTTGTGGCCGGTCAGTTCTGTCAAATGGGGATGGAAAGTGCCCTTAATTCCCTTCCTCTGTGGGGCAGTGAGGGTTGCGTCTCACTTAACGAGCAAAAGAGCGAACAAACACCAAAAAGTAGGTATGTATTTCGTTAGCCTGCGAATACAGCCACCTTTCATGGCTCCCGGCCGCTAGTGGCGTTTCGCGAGCAATGAGAGGCAGCTGTATTCGCAGGCTAGTATTTCGTGGGAAATACGACACTATACAACCAATGACAAATGGTGTTCATCAAGGAGAAGGACCAAATGAGCTACTCCCACAAACACGATTTTCTTATTCGTTGGCTTTTTAAAAGTTATCTCTTTTGTGTAAATTCTTTTTTCATAGGTCCGCTATTGCGAGGAACTTGGAATTTCTGCCGAAAAGTCATCAGAACTGCTCATTTATTACGGCCTGTTTTCCGCTTTTGGCCGCTCGGTTGGTGGAATTTTATGCAACCATCCAAGAGTCGACGCTTTGAGTGTTTTCCAATCAGCGGAAATTGTGATTGGTTTAAGCACAATTCTGGTGTCGTTAGCAGCTACTTACTATCCACTCGTCATCTTTGCTGTAATTTATGGGCTTTGTGAGGGGTTTTTCGCTTGTACTCTGCGCTATCTGCTTGTTTCCGTCAGTCCCCGAAAAACTACTGCAGTACTCGGATGGAATATGCTGTTGGTGTCGTTCTTCTTGGCCAGCGGTCCTCCATTGGCGGGTAAATGTCTTTTCAGGGTGTTTTGTCACTAAGGGTGCGTTCGATTAACCCTATAGACCTTATTCATAAATGGCAGCCAATTTATTATTCTTTTGTCGAAGTGCAAATTAGCCTTCCAAGCCTCGATACCATACAGTGAATTGAAAAGAATTTTTGCTCTAAAATGAGGCTTGGTAGGCTAATTTGCACGTGGACAAAAGAATTATAAATGTTACCGCCATTTATGAATACGGTCTATTCCGGAATAAGAATGCGAGGAGTGATGATTTAAAACGGTATGTCTGGCGCTTTTGAAGCAACAAGGATAATAAAGATATGTTTAAAATTGCATTTTAGCAAGTGTTTGAAAATTGAATGTGAATCTCCGTAAAAACGAAGGATTTCTGACTTCTATTCCATGTATTCCTATTCCGGAATACATATTCTTTTGTTTTTATTCAAGTTAGCCCTTAATGCCGCGTTCTTGAGCTGAAAATTCAAAAGAATATTTTGCCTTGAACGAGGCATCAAGGTCTAATTTGAATAAAAACAAAAGAATATCTAAATAGCGGCCATTTTGGAAGAAGGTGTATGAGAATGCAAGCCAGCCATGCAGGTTATACAATGTTGTCCCTGATGGTGCTACAGGTGGTTTGCAACCAATCCCTTAAGACACAGATATCAATTCTACAATGTACAATTGCTGGTGGATGACGTTTTCGTTGCCGTCGCGTGGTAGATCTTAAACTCCCCAGTAGGGAGCTGAAGCGACGGCAACGAGAACGTCACTAATTTGCATATTTAGTGGGAAAAACAATAGTTTGCACGCCCTGCACGTACGTTTTTCACTTTTGTCCATTTCTTTGCTGTCGTCTGCAAAAAAACAACCTGAAATAACCGAGATTTTATGAAGATCGTCAGCACTTGAGGATAAATTTTCATTTTTTCCCCTTAATTAAGCGCCGTTCCGACCAGTGTCTTTTTTGAGGAACTACCACACCCTTGTCACATTAAAAAGGTTGAAATAGTCACGAAGTTATATTTCGAGATGACGTTCTCGTTGCCGTCGCCGTTGTCGTTGCTTACGCTCTCTGATAACTTTCAAAGAAAATAGATATTTTTACTATTGTTATGCTCAACATAAAGGTTTTTCGATTAGTGCAACTTGTCGCGCGTGTAAAATGTGTACCAGCTGTCCAGGAGGTATATACTTGCGAAGACCGCACATCTCCTTGAACATTATAGCCTGGTTTTCATTAACGACGCAAGCATAAGAGATGTGTGTCAAGTGAAAAGGAACCTTAACGCAAGCACAAGCATAAAACGCGATGCTGCGAGTGGAATCTGAAACGGGTCTTTTTCATGACGAACATCACAGCTTGCGTTGCGTCCCTTTTTCACATCGACTGAACGCAAGCGAACGCAAGCATAAGCGCAAGTACAAGGAAAAGGAAATATTTTTATCCTTGAGCTTGTGCTTCATCCTCGGAGACCCAGGGGCAATCAGTCGAGACGCGACGAGAATTGGGACTGGTGTAAAGTCCCGCGATCCCGATTCTCGTCGCGTCTCGACTGAATACCCCTGGGTCTCGGAGGATGCTTGTGCTGATGCTTGCGCCAGGCCCGTTTTCGTGGTGGAATAAGAATTGTGTAATAATTATGTAATAATTGTGCTTGCGTCGCTAGAGAAAACCAGGGTCATAGATGGTTTTCAATCACGTGATGAGACGGCCATGTTCGTGTACAAAACAATAGCAAATTATGGCACATGCTTTGCATCATAATAGAGTCAAATTTCCAAAAGACTTTTTCCTCTATTGTTCTGTACACCAACATGGCTGCTTTGACGTCAGGTGAAAACCATCTATTATTGTTGAGTATGGACGAAGACCATGGCTACGAGAACGCCACAAAATTATAAGTTTAATGATCAAAAACAAAAGCTCTGCATGCTCCGCGCGTGCGTTTTACATTTTGCCACATTTCTTGGCCGTTTTTCGTCCAGAAAACGACGTGAAACGATCAAATGTGCTCGCGGACGCGAGCACAAGACGATAAATTTTCAATTTGCTCTTCAAAGATCGACACTGTTCACACCAGTTTTATTCCTGGAATATTGATACACACTTTCCATGGCGAACGATTTGGAGTACTGATTCGCGAAATGATTACAATAATGGAAATAATGGGGAGCTTAAACAACGACAACGGCGATGGCAACGAGAACGTCACAAATTTGCAAAATTAGTGGGCTTTACACGCCCTGCACGTGCGTTTTTCACTTTTGTCCATTTCTTTGCCATCGTCAGCCAAAGATGAGGTTTTATGAAGAACGTCAGCACTTAAATAGCACCGTTCCGATCAGCGTTATTTTTGAGGAACTACCACACCCTTGTCACATTAAAAAGGTTGAAATAGTCACAAATTGATTACAATAACGTGAATATTTATTTTGAGATGACGTTATCGTTGCCGTCTCCGTCGTCGTTGCTTAAGGTCCGGTACAGACCTCGTGCTTCACATGAGCGGAATCGATTCGATTCGGATCATGTGAAGTACGGCGTCTAAACCGGAAAAGCACAGTTCAAGTACTTACTATTTTATTTTTCTCTCTAAGACGGCTTTCCTTTTCTTCAATCAGTCTTTGATACACTGTGACGGCAGAGTTTATTTCTTGTATGAAGTATTATGAACTGGTTACCGGTCAAAAGACAATTTAATTGACTCATTTTCTCCTTTTCCAGGGTTACTAGCAGACAAGCTGGGTTCGTATGTTGTGCCTTTCCGTGTAGCCGGTGGCATTACCATCGCCGGAGCATTTATTCCTTTTGCGTTACTCTGTCGCAAAAGATCTGATCGCATTGATCCCATATTACAAAACGACGAAGACGAGAAGTTTCTGAAATAAATGAAATAACTCACTTTGAAATTATCCATTTTGAAAATACCATGGTGCACCGTGAAATGCGAAATAATTTTAACGCTCTTGTAAAAAAGATTAAATCGAAAACGGCAACCGTACAAATAGCAATTTTTGGATTAATTTAATTAATGAGGAAAAGGATCGTGCTGTACGCATCTTTTAGCAGATGTTCGATTCTGTACTCGTCAAAAATATTAAACAAAATGTACTTTTAAAGGCCGGCCTTCAACCGACAGGCATTGCGTGCCGAGGAACAATTTTCATATATGAAAATCCCGCCAAAGCTCAAATTCATTCAAATCATTTCCATAAACAAAAACGAACGGTCGAAAAGCCTGTCGGTTGAAGGTGGGCCTTTATTTT